>NW_020219887.1:178280-202210 GCF_003070985.1 Temnothorax curvispinosus | reverse complement strand
ACCGTGTGTCCGTTTCCTACTGTGTCCGATCGACACTGTGTCCGATTCATTCAACCTGCTGTGTCCGATTTATTCTGTGCGCAACTGGGACGCTCCCGTTTTAATCCATATATCGCTTTTTTCAAGCGCCATACCATTCCGGTGTCTTCTTTACTAGTCCAAGGAGGTTGTACATAGATTTCTTCATTTAGATCGCTTTGTAATTACGTCCATGTGATCTATTCTCAGATTTTCTTTAGTCGCTAATGAGAAAAAATACCTTAGCGATGCATACTTCACAACCGGAGAAAATGTTTCCTGATAATTGATGACCTGCTTCTGACTACAACCTTTTATTACTAAACGGGCTTTGAACTTCTTCTTTCCCGCTTTGTTTCTCTTCTCTATAAGTACCCATTTAATTTTTAGTACTTCTTTATCCGGTGGTAATTTTACTACTTTGTAAGACTTATTTTTAACTAAAGAATTTATTTTGTTTTTTATAGCCTCTCCAGTTTTGAGAATCGGGCTCTCTCTCTCTCTCGGAGCGTTTTGGTTCTTCTATTATATCTTCTTCCTCTTCACTTATGCTTATGTAATTTTTTGAATCCTCACTTTCTTTGCCTCCATCTTCGCTTGTTACTTCCTCTGCTTCTTTTTCTTCTTCAGCTTCGCAATCTTCAATGGATGCTCCATCTGTTTTGCTTGCTACTTCCTCTGCTTTGCAATTTTTAATAGATGTGGCGTTTACTATCTCAGTTTCATTTTTCGGACAATCTCTTCTTCTCGAGGAATTTTACGTCTCGACTGAAGACAATCTTCTTATCTACTGAGTTAATCAATCTATATCTTTTTCTATTTTTGCAGTAACCTATAAATATTAACTTTTGCGATTTGGTGTCCCACTTCTTCCTTAATTCTTTTGGTATTTGCACCATGGCTTCACACTCAAATATAGATGTGATAAATCCGGTTTATCATCTGTCTAAACTTCATATGGAGTTTTATTCCATAACCTTTTCGTTGGTGAACAGTTTAATAGATAGACGGAAGTTGATAGTAGCGTACAAGCCTTTTCTACTATCGAGAAATTTACACGCTCCGCAAGACCATTTTGTGCGGAGTATACCTCATCGTATGTTGATGAACGATGCCACTGTCCTTCAGGATTGTCTTCAGCCTCTGATTTACGTATTCCTTCTCATTATCAGTCCTGAGAACCTTTAACCTCCGGCCAGTTTGCCTCTTTACCATGTATTTAAATTCTTTGAACGTCTCTGGCACCTGATCTTTGTGTTCAAGTATATAAATATATAAATATCTACTATAATCATCGATAAACGTTAGAAAATATCTGCTACCGCCAATTGATTTCTGCTCCATAGGGCCGCATAAGTCTGAATGGATTAGCTCTAAACGATGATTAGAACGTCTTTTACTCACGTTAAACGGGTCCCTCGCTTGTTTACCCGTAATGCAATCCTCACAGGGAACATCGTTAGTCAAGTCTTCATATAATCCGACAGACATTTTTCAATAGCGACATGCTTTTTCTATTTAAATGGCCTAAACGCCTGTGCCATAATATGTCCGTTTTATCCTTAGCCAAATAAGATTAAATTGTAGTTTTTAACGGTTGATCAATTTTATAAATACCGTTTACCTCGGATGCAATAGCAACGATCTCATCATCTTCGTACTTAATTTTTCTACTGTGCGTTATCAAAGATAACGACATGTTTCTTTTTTACTATCATGCTCACAAATAGTAGGTTTGTGGCGGCCTCAGGTACGTATAGTGCTTCTTTTACCTTAACAGTCGATACCTCCTGTCCGTTTGTGAGTTGTATCTCTGCGGTGCCTATTGATCTAGAAGCAAAGTTTATATTATTTGCTGCAGTGATTAAAACGTTAGTCTTTGGCGTCACATTTGTTAGATTATCATTGTTCTTCGTGATATGCGAAGATGATCTTGAATCTAAAAACCATTCTTGAGCATGACTGTCTTCTTTTTTCCTCTGTGCCATAAACACTTTTCTTTCTTTTTTTCTTTGTTACCATGGGACTTCTTCTCTTCGCGCTTGTTCCTCTTGCAATTCTTTGCGAAATGGCCTGGCTTATTACATACGAAGCATCTGGGTGGCCCTCCGCCTTTCTTGTTCTTCTTTGCGTACATTGCTGTCTTGCTGCTGCTATTCTTCGCATTTTCATGTACCCGGACATCTTGTAGAAGTTTTACCTTGATTGCGTCTTCTGTGGTCGGTACGTCCGAGCTCTCTAGCCCCATTATCATGAACCTATACTCATCTGGGAGCCCTGCAAGTAATAATAGGGTCCTCACCCACTCGTCGGCAACCTTAAAGCCAATCTCATTTAATTTATGTGCGGTACTAGTGATCTGATCTACATACTCATCGACCGATGTGCAATTGCTTAATTGAGTGGTAACTAGTTTTCGAAGTAAACCTACTCGCCTTGTAGAATCTTCTAAGGCAGCTTCTAGGGCGTTCCATGCTTCTCGCGCTGTTGTTGCGTTCTGTATATGGCAGTAATTTGTTGAGATTCCACTGTTAATATTATCTTCAAGAGTGCCTTTCTATCTTTCTTAGTGTCCAATTGCACAGGCCGCGCATTTTCGTGTTCATCCGCACAAGTCGCGCATTTTCGTGTCCATCTGCACAGGTCGCGCATTTTGGTGTTCAACTGCACAGGCCGCATTTTTTACGGTGTTAAACTGCACAGGTCGTATGTTTTACGGTGTCCAGATGATCCGTGTCCAAATAAACCGTGTCCAAATACACGGTGTTTAATCGAACCGTGTCCAAATGAACGGTATGCTGAGGCCTTGAGGACCGCGAGGGAGAAGGTCTCCCTCGCGGATCTCGGGATTGGCAGCACCCGCTGCAGAAGGGCTGTCACGAGGGTCCTCGTGATCGAGGTCCCCGCGCTGATCGAGGTGACGGCGCTAACAGGAAGGCGGATCGTCTGGCGCAGCGCATAAGCGCTGCGCTAGAGGGTTCGGGAGTGCGGGTCGCTAGGCCTGCCAATTGCGCAGAAATGCGCGTGGCGGGCTTGGCTGACTCGGTCATTCCAGAGGAGGTGGCAGTCGCCATCGCCGCAGCTGGCGGCCGTGATAAGGGGGACGTGCGGTTGGGGAAATCCGCGAATCCCCCAAAGGACTGGGAGTCGCCTGGGTGCAGTGCCCTGTTGGCGCTGCATTCCGGGCGATAAAGGAGAAAATTAGGGTGGGCTGGGGCAGCCCAAGATTGGAGCTGCTCCGGACCCGGGCTCTGAGGTGTTACCAGTGCCTCGACGTTGGACACGTTTGGGTTCGGTGCACTTCCTCGGTGGACCGCAGCGGGTTGTGCTACCGCTGCAGTGTTAGCGGCCACCGAGCTAGCCGCTGCTCTGCGGCGGCCCTAAAAGGTCCGCTTTGCGCGGATTCGGGGCTGCCGGCTGAGCACCGGCTGGAGGGAGGGGCTGGGTGTTCCCGCCCTAAGACCAGTGGAATGGGAGAAAGATGGACTCCGAGGAGTGGACAGGAAACCGTCCCTCTTGAAGGAACTTTGGTTCCCAGGGAGGGGAGGGGAAAGGATGCGATGGATTGGAAGCCTTTGGATTCTCGGCCGCCCTGTCCTTCCTCCTGACGATAGACGTTGCGGGTTGGGAGGGGCTGGACGCGATCGCGCGCGTCCGGGAGCTCTTCGAAGAGGTGACCCAGGAGGGGGAAGTTGTGCTTGCGGTGTCATTGGACATCGCCAATGCATTTAACTCTCTTCCCTGGGGTAAGGTAATTGAGGCGCTGGAGCGAAGCAATGTGCCTCGCTATCTCATCGCCACCGTCGCCGGGTACTTCCGCCGTCGTGCAGTGGTATACGGCGGGCGGGACGGAGAACTCCAAGAGCGGGAGTTGACGTGCGGGAGCTGACGTGCGGGGTCCCACAGGGGTCCGTGTTGGGGCCCCACCTGTGGAACGCCGCATACCATGACGTACTCAGGGCGCCACTCCCACCTGGCTCCTCGGTCGTTGGCTATGCCGACGATACGATGATCATGGCCCCGGGCAGGGATTGGCACGACGCGTGCGCCATGGCAAACGTGGCAGTCGCATGTGTGGTGGGCCGCATCCGAGCTGTGGATTTACGCGTAGCTTCACAGAAGACGGAGGCGGTCTTTCTCCGCGGCGACTCCCGGCGTAAACCGCCTCAAGGATACACCGTCGTGGTGGATGGCGTCTCTATGGAGGTTGGGGCCCAGGTCAAGTACCTGGGCCTCACCGTAGATGGGCGATGGAGCTTCGGCGAGCACATAGCTCGTCTTGTTCCCCGCATCGAGGAGGTCACGGCCTTCCTGGAGAGGTTTCTGCCCAACGTGGGTGATCCGGGGGGTCACGCCCGTCGACTATTCGCGGGGATAGTGAGTTCCATCGTCCTCTATGGGGCGCCCATATGGGCGGGGAGGGTCACCGCCAATCGCACGCTGTGCAAGAAACTGCGCAGCGTGCAGCGGAAGGTGGCCCTCCGGGTGGCGCGGTGCTACCGCACCGTGTCGTACGAGGCGGCCACGGTCCTCGCGGGCCTTCCGTCTCTGGAGCTGGTCGCGGAATCGTACGCGTTTGTGTACGAGCGCATGCGCCAGCTCCATGTGGAGGCGAGGGGTAGAGGTGACGTGCTCGCCTCTAGCGTGCGCGGTGCGGTGAAGGCACGCGCCGAACAGGCTATGCTCGCGAGGTGGGCGGAGCAATTGGCTGCCCCAGGGTTGTCCAATCGGACAGTGGGGGCGGTCGCTCCGCTCTTTCGCGAGTAGTTCGAGCGGTCAAGGGAGGGGTCTCCTTCCGGATGACACAGGTGCTCACCGGCCATGGTTGCTTCGGTGACTACCTGTGTTGTATCCGGAGGGACCCCACCCCGCAGTGTCAGCACTGCGGGGATGAGCTGGACACGGCCCAGCATACGCTAGCCGTATGTCCGGCGTGGGAAACTGAGCGCGCGGCGCTCGAGGCCCAAATAGGGCAGGACCTCTCTTTCCCGGCGATTGTGAGAGCGATGTTGGGGGAAGGCGAACTGGTGGGCCTTTGCTTTCTTCTGTGAGGTCGTCATCTCACAGAAGGAGCAGGCCGAGCGGGAGCGCAAGGGGGAGGTACCCGCGGCGGGGCGCTAGCCGCCGCCGCCACAACCTTCCCCACAACCGCCTTTTAGAGGCGACGGGTAGAGGGGGGGCCCCCGGGTGATGAGCGTGATGGCAATCGCGCCCGCCCGGGGCCCCCGCGTAAACCGCGCACGGATCGCGCAGCGCATCTGCGCGACTACGTGGCGCTGCTACAGCGCCGCAGAAAAAGCGGATGACGGGGAGGTGGGCAGGCGCTTAACCGTGTTTAAAAGCCGCGCGTAGCGGCTCCCGGCTCCAAAGACCGACGGAGTACACCGTCGGTTCCACCCGCCCCACCACCCCCCCGTGATAGCATCCGGATATGAAGGAGGGCTGTCGCTCGTGGTGCGTGCGCATGGCGCGCACCAGCGCTGCGCACGTGGCACCACGGGCATCGGCCGGGGAGAGGGAAAGGATGTAGAGTGGGGATAGTGCTCTACCTCCCTGATGCCTCCCAGGAGTTGGGCGACGGATTAGGAGGTGGTGTCCCCGACCCATCGCGGAGTAGAAAGAATTCCCAAAAAATGTTGGGACTGTGGGGGGAGAGGTACTTTCCGAGTGGGATACCTCCTCTCCATCCCTAGGGATTAATGGCGCGGGGGTGCCCGGAAGCATGCTGCTCCGCGATTCCCGGGCACCCTCCAGCTAAGTGCCAGAGGTTAACACCCGCAGGGGTTTTAGTGGGTAGGCCCGCATACGGGAGAGTGCCACATAACCCCGGCCCTAACCCGGGGCTGGAGTATGCGTAAAGCATTTCCCCTGCGATAAAAAAGGGGGCTTGAACGGGGTCCCCACGGGGTCTCCGCCACGAGCGCTCCTCTCGGCCTGCCGGGGGCCTGGTTCTGGGGCTTAAGTCCCGGACTCGGGTCCCTTAAGCCGCGGCCCGGGGGAAGGGTGGCCTGAGGGGTTTCTCTCACCACGGGGGTTTCAGTCCGTATCCCCCTCCTCCGTGGTTGTGCGGGGGTCGGGGTCCAAGCAGGGATCCTTGGGCCCCGACTCTGCCCCTGCATAATACTCTAGGGGGCGCGGCGATGGGAATTGTGGTACCTGTAGGAAAACAAGAACCCCCGTCCTGTGCGTCATTATCGACGCACGCGGCGGGGGCCCGGGGGATTCATGGGAGGTCGGGGTATTTGCCCGCTTTCGTGGGTTCCCCGGGGAGCAGAAACCCCTAGTTGGGGTTTGGTGAGGGTTAGCCCCGGATGTTGTCGTAAAGGTTTCCGGCGCGCCCTTTAAGACGCCAGTGTAGGCCACACGTAAGATTTTTAACCGGTAGGAGTCCGGCATAACCGCCCGCTTCCCCTTGGGGGCGGGGGTACCCATGATGGGTTTTTTACGTTAAAAAAAGGGACACAGAGGAGGACATAATTGAGTATGTTTTTAAACCGGTCCTACTGAGGGACAAGATCCGAAACTTAAACGCTCAGGATCTCTATGATAGAGGATACGAATTTATGGAATCTCTTGCCCCGGGATGTGGCAAGGAGGTGGCACATTGCTTTGTCCTAGTCGACAAAGTATTGCGCTTTTTTAAGACTAGGTTGAAGAAATCCAAGAGACAACGGGCAGAAGATCGTAGAAAGATCTCCGCGCTGAAAGGTCGCCTCTTTGAAGGCAAGAGAGCGCGAACTTCTCGAGTCGTTGAAAAGGGGAGAAGATCGCTCCTCCTTTAAGAAAGGTTAATATGGACGGGGCACCACTGATGGTGGTGAAGATCGATGCCTTTATTCAAATGGAGGCAGATGTGTGTGAGAGGAGCATAAATGGCCCCTGAAGGTGTTTGGCGGTCGAGGGCTGGACGAAGGGATTATTTCTCGAGTCGACGCTCTCGACAACAAGTTAGGGTGATTCATGAGGGAGGGTCGCTCTCTCATGAAGAAAGGGAGGAGCACCCTTCTGCCGGGGAGACTGACGGAGAGGGTGTTTCTCGGGGAGGTGAAGCTCTTGATGGGCCGCCTCCCCCTGCGGGGGCGGGAAAAAACACGGTCAGCCGCGAGGGTAGATGAAAAACGGGAGAAAGTGAAGGTGGTCCCTAAGGGCCGGGGTCACGAGGCAGCTCTGTCTAGGGAAGGGACGAATGGGCAGATTAAACCTGCTAAAAAGGGTGGGGTACCGCTTCCTAGCAAGAGGGCAGCCGTGTATGTCATGGTGCCTGAGAGGGGGGGCGTTACTTACGCGGAGGCGCTCAGGTCTGCAAGGGAACGGATCTCCCTTGCGAATCTGGGCGTCTACGAGGTCAGCAGTAGGAGGGCTATCACCGGGAGTCTAATAATGGAAATCCCCGGTAAAAGTTCGGATGAGAAGGCGGACCGGCTGGCTGCCCTTATGAGGGACGCGCTGGCGGACAAGGGGGTTCGGGCCGCCAGGCCCTCTAAGCGCGCGGAGATGCGCGTTGGGGGCCTGGATGACTCCGCCACCCCAAGGGAAGCCGCAATCGCGGAGGTCGGCGGTTGCGCCGTAGGGGATATCAAGATCGGAGAGATCTTGAGGTTCCCCAACAGCATGGGAATAGTGTGGGCGCAATGTCCTGTCGCCTTAGCGGCTGTAGCGAAGGGGGTAAAGGTAGGCTGAAGCAGGGCCTGTTTGGAACTGCTCCAGGTCCGCCCCCTCCGGTGCTACCGATACCTGGACGTGGGTTACGTTCGGGCTTGGTGCACCGTCCCGTTTGACCGCAGCGGTAGGTTTTACCGTTGTGGGGAGTGCGGTTACCGGGCCAATCTATGCCTTGCAGCGGTTCCGAAATGTCCGCTCTGTGCGGATTTGGGGTTGCCGGCTGGGGATCAACTAGGGGGGGAGGCGGGGTGTACCCGCCAAGGGACGGGAGAAGGCGGAAGTTCGCTGGTTGTCTCGGCGGGGAGCCGGGCGGTGGCAGCCCATCCGCCTTAAAGGCGGCCAGAGGACTGCATGGAGGGCGAGATGGGTGGGCAGGACTAGGGGTCAGAAGACCCCTTGTCCCGCCCGCTCATCTGACATTAAATGTGGTCCGTGGGGGAGTTGAAAGGGTTTCCCTCCAACGGGATTTTTTCTCTTATTCCCCTCCTCGGACTGCGGAGGCCGGTGCTCGAGCGGGGGTTCTTGAGTCCCGACCTTGCCCCCGACCAATATCTTAGGGGGGTTGACAATGGAGTGGTGGCCCCTGTCGCCGCAACTAGCTGGCTCCCCCGGTGTGTGCGCCATTTTTTACGTACATCTCGGGGGCCTGGGGGTTCCGCGGGAGGGCGGTGTATTTGCACGCTCCCGTGGGCCCCCAGAGAGATGTGGCGCTGCTGGCAGGCGCCGGACAAGGCTAGTTTGGAAGTCATGCTTTATCGCGTTCCCATAACGCCAGAGGTGGTCACCCGCAAAAGTTTTAGCCGGTAAGAGTCCGGCATAACCGTCCACCCTTCTCCGGGGGTGGGAGTATTTATGAGAGTTTCCCCTGCGTAACAAAAAAAGGAATGAAACGAGATAGAGTAGGTACTGAGAAGGGGAAGAGAAGAAGAGATGCAGGCTGTGTAAGATGGAGTCGTGGGAACATGTGTGGGAGGAATGTAGGGAGTGGAGATCAGGAAGAGAAAGTTGGCAGGAAGTGGTAGTATGGGTATTAGGAGAAAAGGAGGGAGAGGAATAGATGTTAGAGGTAAAAAGGGGGATGGCGGGGGAAAGTAAAGAGAGAGAGGAGAATGGGAAGGGAAAAAAAGAGAGAAAAGGGGAGAAAAAGAGTGAGAAAGAGGGGGGAGGGAGAGGGAGAGAGAGAGAGAGAGAGAGAGAGGCTGAGAGGGAGGGAAAATGGGGGTACAGATAAAGGAAAACACATATGAAAAGAAGGCAAGAGAAAACGGAAGTCCTGACATTGCGAGGCGTGCGTGTGCGTGCGTGTGCGTGTGTGTGTGTGCGCGCGCGCGTGTGTGTGTGTGTGTGTGTGGTTGGGAGGGAAAAAAGAGGGCGCATGACGCTTGCCGAATTTTTGTAGTTTAAGTTAATATAACATTCAAGTTAATATAAGAACGTAGGTTAAAAAATTTTATTTTGTAAACAATAACATTTACTACTACTACTACTACTATTTATTTGATATTTTTGGTAATATTTATTATTACTTACAGTTATTATTTCTATAAATATTTATAACATAAATTAAAAACACATTTGATAATATTGATGATAATTATTTACAATTTATTTTTAAATATTTATTATAATTTTGTACGTATTTTTATTTTACATATTTTTATTTTTTAAACATTAAAATATTTACAAAATATTTAACGTATATATTTTTAAAATATTTTAATCTTTCTTATAAATATTTTTAAAATATTTTAAAATTATATTTTGTGCTGCCTGGGATATTATCGAAAGCAAATTGAGAACATTCAAATATGGGATTTACACTCTTTGAGTGTTACTTTTATTTGAGGGTTTATATTTTTAGGGACCGTTTGTACCGTCATTTTTAAGGATTAACTATTAATTGAAGGTTAACCACTATCGGTACAAAATTACCTTTTTCAAAATGGTAAAAAAGGCGCCAAGTACACGCAACGTATTTTGTAAATTCAAAAATCTAATTTAAGTGGTAGTATAATTTATTCTTAATAAAATTATTATATCACAAAATTATGTTACCTAACTTAACCCAAGTGACATGTATTTTAAAAAAATTTGTGAAATCTTTAAATTGCGCCAATTGCAAAAAAAGAATATATATTGCTTTGAAAAATAATTGTTGTGCAACTACTTTTAAAAAATAAAATTCATTGGTATATATCTTTGTTTTCCCATTAAAGAATCTTTCTATTCCAACCCAAGTGGTAATAGCTTCTAAATTCTCCTTAACAAAATTATAATATTACAAAGAAACATTTTAATCACGAAGAATTTAAGAGGTAACAGTACAAAATAAAAATATTTAAACAAAATAAAATAAATAAATTTTTCTTGTAAAAAAACTTGGCGCTGCTTTTTTACTCCTGTCGCATTCTTCCCTAAATTATGTTTATTGTTCTTTTATTCAATAAAAAATCTTAGTACTAATGTTTAAATTTTAATGTTTAAATTTCGAAGTTTAGCAGCGCCAAGTTTTTTTACAAGAAATATTTATTTATGTTACAAAAGCACAGCAGGCGCCGCCTGTTTATCGACAGTTTTTTTCTCAGACACTCGTCAATGCTAGGTGGCTCTACATGTACATATATATTCTTCTTTGCTGACGGCCACCTTCTAGTTTTTACTCAAATTCTTACTTTCCTTTCTCAAGTTACGTCACGTGTGTATTTTTTAGTAATAAAGCTCTCTTCTTTATACGTAATTAAGCTTGACAGTTTAGTTAACTCCTTCATCACCACCTCAAACTCTGCGAGCTAGTGATATTTGTCACAATTTATTTTATTTTAATTAAATGTTTTTATTTGGTACTATTACCTCTTAAATTCTTTGTGATTAAATTGATTCTTCGTAATGTTATAATTTTGTTAAGGAAAATTAAAAAGCTATTACCACTTGGGTTGGAATAGGAAGATCCTTTAATGGGAACACAAAGATATGTACCAGTTGGATTTTATTTTTTAAAAGTAGTTGCACAACAATTATTTTTCAAAGCAATATATATTTTTTTGCAATTGGCGCAATTTAAAGATTTTATATCTTTTTTTGAAATACATGTCACTTGGGTTAAGTTAGGTAACATAACCCACTATATCACTTTGTGATATAATAATTTTGTTAAAGAGAAATTAAACTACCACTTGGGTTAGATTTTTGAATTTACAAAATACATTGCGTGTACTTGACACCTTTTTTTTACCTTCTTTGAAAAAGATAATTTTGTACCGATATCACGCATTTTGTATTGTTAAGCAGGAATCGATAAAAGAATTTTTATTTTTTATTATTTAATTATTCACAAAATTAGCAATACCAATAAATTAAATTTTTATTAAATTAGCAAATCACAAAAAATTACTAATTGCATAAAAATTAAGGTAAATCTGAAGAATAGTGGCCTCCTAACCGATTTCGTTGAACTTAGACTTAATCGACGCGTTTTTGCGTGAAACAAAAGAATCTGGCAGAAAAAAATGTTGCTTTGCCCCGCGAAGCGAGATATTAACAGTTAAAGTTGACGACTATCAGGTTATGAGACCTGTCATACCGACAAGATGTAGCAACTACGAGCATGCCCCGCGACCACATGCGCATGCTCCGTGGCCGCACGCGCATGCTCCGTAGCGACATATGTAGTGTACTTTGACGCGTCTTACTTAAATAAATATCTTGTCATTTACAACCTGCACATCTTAATCTTATAATGGCATACTCAGTCCAGCAATTAAACAATAATCCGTGGCTTGCGATTCAGGACATCATTGGCAATGCAAATACGTGGCCAAAATTTATACGGCAAATGTTCTGAGATGAAAATTTTACGGATCATAACCGAATGATTATTGTCAATTTTGCATATATAAATGGGGTATCGGAAGAATTTTTGCATAATGTATTAGCTTTCACGCTAAACAATGCATACACAGCTGAGAGAAAGCGCAATATTGAGTATAGATATCGATATTTAAATCATGAGGTAATTCTTTCAATATTAATTGATAACTATAGCAAACAAGTATATTGTTTTTTATTCTTTGTAGCAATTGGGACAAATGCGACGCAGCCGTGTGTACAGTTACAGCCTTTTCGATAGAGAAATGTTAGATCTTAATATAAATCCAATAAATAATTAAAATTAAATGTATTATAGTAGTATATCTAGGAGAGTTCCACCCCGGGGGGTCCGAGGGGGGTGAGGGAGGAAAAGCATCGGAATTCGCGGGGGGGGTGTAACCGGACGCGGCTAAGTGACGGCTCGGATTCGCGAAATATGTTGATCTACTGTCCGGTCGCCACTCGGTTTCACCTCTAATATACCGAGAAGGTAAGTTATATGAATCTCGTTAGATTGCGATATCAGTATTAATCATTCTTTTTTGTTTCAGGTTTCTGCCTTTGGTGGATCGCCGCAGGACAACGATGGACCTCAACGATGTGACCCTGGATCGCCGCTGGACAACAATGGATCGCCGCTGGACAACGATGGACCGACACCGCTGGATATGGATCGCCGCTGGACCACGACTCGCCGATATCAAAGGACCAGGTAAGTATCAGATAAGTATTCACTAATTGAAACTTTTGATTAATTGTAAATTATTGATCTTTTATTCATAGATCATAATACAATCATTTTTCTGTTTCAGGGTGGCCTTACAATCCCGATGACTAATACTGCTATTCACATTTACAAGACTTGCTTCACGCTAAGTTATTATTCGCGCTATACGTATCCGCGGCTAAGTGCCCGTTTGTTACGAGAGGCTAGATGGATACATCCGTTTGCGTAAGCCTCTTTCAAGCGACTGCCTCGAGCCCTTGTCCGTTTGCCTCCTTCTAGCGACGTCTAATCCCCATTTCTCACGGGCCGACGTCATGACTTACCACGCTTGCACGCGTGATCCCTTTGTTCCTGGCTCGAATAATATTTGTCTTCCGCATTCCGCCGATCGTGTTTTCGCCGCACGCCGAATAACAAGTTTACATTCGCATACCATCCGCTCGATGTATAGCAAGTTTACATTAGAATATTTTCTTTTAATAATATCACGATGCCTCATTCCAAAACTGCCAAATATTTCATTTAATTTACATTTATCCGTATTTCTTGGCAATTTCGGATTAACGCGTTGTATTCGCATGCTATGTTCGTTTTCACGCTCGCAAGTAACTTTTCGTCACGCGGTATGCTCCCTGGGTCCTTTCAGACCGTCTGTCACTTCCGGCGTGCGTACTCCCAAACCGTTTAACAAATCGCGTTGGTTCTACCTACTGGGTCTCTCGGGACCCTCCTTCGTCGGAATCCGCCGCTGGTTCCCGGCGGTGATCTCCGGCTCGCTAGTTTCCGTTTCAGCGATTAGGTTTTGTCGCGGACCATATGCCTGCGTTGTTCAGGCTCCCCTCAATGCATTTTCGTTGCGACTTCCTGGGGAAGTGCTCCGGCTCGCGTATTCCGGACCCGGTGGTCCTATCACTTCGCGGACCACATGGTCGTCTTATTCGGGTTCCCCTTAACGTATTCATACCGCGACTTCCTGTGGGAGTGTCTTGGTTCGCTTGTTCCTGAGCCAGTGATCCGATCATCTCGCGGACTTCACAATTATTTTATTCGCGACCCTTTTAATGCGTTCGCGCCGCCAATTCCCGTCAAACAATTTCGGTTCGCTAGTTCTTGGGCCGGTGAGGTTATTGCCCCGCTCATGATCATCTTATTCGCGCTCGCCTGAATGCTGTGATCTCGCGACTTTCGATACGATGACCCTCGCTCGCGTTTTCTCGATCCGGCTCTCCCATCGACTCGCGGGACGCGTGGTCATTCTGTCTGCGACCCCTCCAATGTATTATCGTCGCTAATTATTTCGCTTAATTACTACGCGTATACTTATAATTCTAGTACCTATATTATTAACCCATCACCATTTAAACTTTTATTTTTACCATAATTTTAATTCTAACGCTGACCGCGGGTCTCAATGATAATACAAACGTAATTCCTCGCGTTAATCTCATTATCGCGTGTCGCTTTCGCAGTCGTTATCTCCAACGGCCGGTCGTTACCTCCGGTCGCTTACTTGGCGGTCTCGTCGGGCTCGTTCTCGGCTGGCTTGGTCGTCACCGGCTCCAAGACCCTCTCAATCAGGAACCGTGGGTCCACCGTGATCCACACGGTAGAATGTGCGTTCGGCTCTCGTGGCTGCGCTGAAGGGTGCGGTTGCTGGGTGAGGGGGAGGGAGAGGAACGGGATATCGGGTTACACAGGGGTATCAGATTACAAGGAGATAACGCGGGGATGAACGGGGGGGGAGGGGCGTGGTATCGGTTTTCAAGGATATCGGATTTCAAAGATATCAAATTTCGCGGGGGATGAGAGGAAGGGGAGGGAGTTGACCTTGGCAAACCACCGGTATGACTCACCAGTATGACTCACCAGGATGACTCACCAGGATGACTCACCCGCGCCGCGGGTTCGCGGGAAAGGAAGTCCGCGTTCGCGGTCGCGGTCGCGCCGCGGGGTCCGCGTGGAGGTCCGCGGGGGCTGCAGGGGGGTTCGCGGGGGCCGCATAGGGGGTCCGCGGTTGCGCCGCGGGGTCCGTCGGACCGCGGGGGCTGCGTTCGCAACGACGCCGCTAGGCGGCGCACAATGGTAAGACTAACTCGATAGCGCACTGCGTAAAAGCGTGTTTTGTTGATGACGCATCAAACCTGTTGGAACATGTTTCGCGGGCGCCGTAAACAAATTTTTTCTAGAAAAAGAGGGGCGGTTATCGCGTAGACTAAACAAATTCGTTAAACAATCTATCTACGCAGTACGTAAAAAACAAAGGAAGAAATGACGTCATCGGGACGATAATCGAGCCGATAACGCATCGAACCTGACGCGACACGTTTCGTAAACAAATGTTTTCTAGGAAAAGGGGGTGTTATCGCGTAGACTAAACAATTTCGCGCTATTTTTGTACGACGCAGTACGCAAGAAACGCAAAACAAAAAAAAATGATCTTTCAAGATCCAATTAGAGCGAGAGAGAGAGAGAGCGAAGGGTATATAACGAGGAATGAAGCGCATCGAGCCGCAGTAGCAAGATTTTAGAGCGATACATCGGTTGAAAAGTATCGAGGTTTATTTTACGGTTAAACACGTTATCACGTGCAAGTGCTGTGAAGCGATATAATAAAAAAATAGTGCGAAAGTGATCAAACATGGATTAATTCGAGCAAACCGAACGCGATTTATTGGAACTGTCCGACCAAGTCGCTACCTTGAGTGAATTTTTCACATGGACGCTTACTGCAATACGTGGAATTCGTCGAGCAGCTCGAGACACGCAGTAGTGTCAAACGTAAGCGGCTCTCCAACGATCCAACGATCGGGCAGAGGCAATCGTTGGTTGCCAGAATAGCGCGACTCGAGGGTGCAAAATCGCGATTGGAAAGACAATTTATCCATAGCGGTGGTGATTATGCGAACACCGGTAACAGTGGCGACACGCGCGCGGCAGAACTCGTATGGCGAGACATCGATGTTGCGTTCGGAACGCGGATAATAACCGGTGCGGTAATTAATACAGACCATATAGAACCGCGACAGTTTTTGGAAGACGCCTGCAGCGTAGTGTGCAAGCGAGTGCGAGATATTATAAAAACACATAACTGTGTCAAAGTGAATACCGCGTTTAACGGGGAGTTTGTGGCGGGTGATAATCGTGCCAATAAGAGTATAAATACAAATAACATAGAACTTTGTCGTACATCGCACTTGCGCGAGTGGTACTAGCAGCACGTTATCGAGCCCACATTAGCGAAACTTGAGGAGTTCCAGGAACGCTACAGTGGGTGAGCGTTGACGCGAATCCTCAATTTGACGGTGAACGTCAACAGGTACAATCGTTTGCGCGCGGGGTATCACTTGAAATTGCCTAAAGACATTAAAGTGAAGAACGCGGTGATCAATGTGCTGTCTATGGACAATGCGTGTTTTGCGTGGGCCGTGACGGCTGCTCTGCATCCAGCCGAAAGACACTCAGAACGGTAATCATTATACCCGCATTATTCAACGGTACTGAATTTACGAGACATTGAGTTCTCAATGACGTTGAGTCAAATTAAACAGTTCGAACGACTCAACGATATATCCGTCAACGTCTATACCAACGAGGGACAGAAGACGTCAAACGTTCTTCCAATACGGCTTACCGACCGCACGAGTAATAAACATGTCAATTTACTATACGTGCAGGACCCGCGAGACAACAATGTTGGACATTTTGCGTGGATCAAGAATTTATCCCGTCTCGTGAGCTCACAATTGACCAAGCACCATGGGCAGAAATACATTTGTGATCGGTAAGTACATATACTTTTTTTAATAATATATATAAATTTCAATAAAATAATAATTTAGGACTTTCGAAATTGGAAATTTGTAATAGGATGGCTATGAGAGTCAAACGCAGTCGTCTGTGCGTAGATGATCAGAATCACTGATTTATTCCAAATCCATTCCAAATGAAATACAATCGAACGTTTCAGCTCATAGATTGAGCCATCTTCAGCGATATCAAACGACGAATAAAATTAAAATATTGCACAGTTTTCCATTCCAAACTGGTAAGTTTCCTGGTTGGAGATTTCAAGAAACGAAATTGAAAAAGACTACTAAATCCATATCTGTAAAAATAGTTCCTTTATTACACCAAGTATTAATTAAAAATTCTATGGTTACTCACCAAGTAGTCTGGAGAACAAATGCATCAGAATAAGCCAAGCGAGGCGGGTATATAAATGCGGTGTGAACATCACAAAGAAAAATGTATAATCTGCACAAGGGATTCTGAGATCCCGACGGTACGACGCACGAAACGGTATTAACAGGAAGAGGTTTTAAGTCAAATTATACAACGTGTAGGTCAAATAAGTAAGAAATAAAAGTAATAAATATTCGGTGTATAAACAATGAAAATTGTAAACGTGTAGGTCAAGTCAAATTATAAAACGTGTCGGTCAAATAAGTAAGAATATAAAACTAATAAATATTTGGTGTATAAACAATAAAATTATAATCGTGTAGATGAAGACAATAAGAAATGAAACTAAAAATTCTATGTATAGGCAATGTCAGGCGGTACGACGCAAATTGTTACTTGGCATGGTTTACAATGTATTTAGAATAGACACGTATGCATGGTGCATAAACTCTGTATCCGTTTGCAAGTTGAGACTATTTTTTTGTAGCTTGATATGAGACATCTTTGAAACAAATCGTTTTTCTAAATATCGTTCCCTATCTAGGATTCCAACGTTCTCCCAATCAAATTTGTGGTCGAAATTAATTCTATGTTCAGTAATAACAGACTAGGTTGTTGTTTTTCTGCGAATGTGGTGACGATGTTCCGAAATTATCTTTTTTAATTGCCTCATCGTCTGACCAACATATGACGCGTCGCAATTTTTACATGAAATTTTATACACCACATTTTTATTTGATTGGGTAGGCAGAATATCCTTCTGCACTTTAATAAACTTATCAAGTTTATTCAGACTATAGAACGACAAGTTAACATCTGTAACAACTCTTTTAAATTTTTTTAATATATTAGAGACATATGGTACTGTAAACCATATACGTTGTCTCTCTTCGTTCGTTGGTGGAGGTTCAGTCTGTTTTCGAGTGCATTTGTTTAGCAGAGATTTAATTCTAGTATTAATAGTGTTAAAAATGATTGTCAACGGGTAGTCGTTCTCTAGGAGAATGTCTATTACGAATTTAAGATTTTTTAAATGATATATCGGATGTGAAAGTAGAAATGCCCTATCGACCATGCCCATAACTGTGCCTCTTTTTTGGGAAATAGGGTGCTGCGATAAAAAATTAAGATAACGGCCTGAGAACGTCGGTTTATGAAACCAATCAAATTCAGAGTGTTATTTTTTTTATCATTGTTACATCGAAAAAGTTTAATCTGTCACCTTTTATTTCACAGGTAAATTGTAACCTAGGGTGATAAGAATTAAATACCTGTAGTATTGTGTCAATCGATGGTACAGCCATAGCAATATCATCTACGTATCTGAAGTAAAACGGTAAAAACAATGTAAGTGATCGCAACACCCTATTTTTCAGATCATGCATCACCATATCGGCAGCGATGGGAGACAACGGAGAGCCCATAAGAGAACAAAATTTTTGTTTGTATATTGTGTTATCGAACGTAAAGTACGTTGAATCTAAAATTAATTGTATAGCCTACATGAATTCGTCCTTAGGAATATTGCACTTGTTAGAAATGTATGCCCATCTATTAGAGATATTTTCCAGTACTAAATTTGTAAGGATGTTAGTGAATAGCGATATTGCATCTAATGAAATAAGAACATGATCATTATTAATGTGTGTGTCCTGTTAAGTTTTGTAACTAGTTCAAAACTGTTATTTATATGGCTGTCAGGTTTTGGTATACTTGTGGAAATAATTTTATGTAGGAAAAAGGCTAATAGGACTGTCAATAGAGGAAATAATTATTCTATAAGAATATCCCGTTTTGTGAATTTTCGATAATCTACAGGCCCTCGGGAGAATACCATCACTGCACAACAATTGCTTATACTTGTCGTCAGAGATATATTTATGCTTTTTCCATCTCACGAGCGTATCTCTAATTTTTGTAGTAAACTGTTTAGTCGGATCTTTGGAAATTATTGTGTATGTATTTTTGTCTTGTAACATCTCCGTGATTTTTTCTTTATAAACATTCCTGTCTAAAGCTACTGTGCTATTGCCTTTATCAGCTCTGGTAAAAGCAATATTTGGATTGTTGTTCATGAATAATTTAGTAGCTTTGAGAGGGTTTAAAATATCCTGATAAAGAGGGGATTTATTAACGGAAAAGGAGAGAAGATTATTGTTAATTGGGATGGAGCGGTTTATAATATTCAAAATCTGATTAATATGTAAACTCCTTGTGTAACCTTTAATGCATTTAATGAATTCAATGACAGTTATTGTCTTCATCTACACGTTTATAATTTTATTGTTTATACACCGAATATTTATTAGTTTTATTTTCTTACTTATTTGACCGACACGTTTTATAATTTGACTTGACCTACACGTTTACAATTTTCATTGTTTATACACCGAATATTTATTAGTTTTATTTCTTACTTATTTACCTACACGTTGTATAATTTGACTTAAAACCTCTTCTTGTTAATACCGTTTTGTGCGTCGTGCCGTCGGGATCTCAGAATCCCTTGTGGAGATTATACATTTTTCTTTGTGATGTTCACACCGCATTTATATACCCGCCTCGCTTGACTTATTCTGATGCATTTGTTCTCCAGACTACTTGGTGAGTTACCATAGAATTTTTAATTAATACTTGGTGTAATAAGGGAACTATTTTTACAGATATGGATCTAGTAGTCTTTTTCAATTTCGTTTCTTGAAATCTTCAAGCAGAAAACTTACCACTTTGGAATAGAGAACTGTGCAATATTTTAATTTTATTCGTCGTTTGATATCGCTGAAGATGGCTCGATCTATGAGCTGAAACGTTCGATTGTATTTTATTTGGAATGGATTTGGAATAAATCAGTGATTCTGATCATCTACACACAGACAACTGCGTTTGACTCTCATAGCCATCCTATTACAAATATATAAATTTATATTTTGTGTATAAAAAATATACAATAATTGAGTGTTTTTTTGCATATGTCTTCACTACTTTAGTTTGAGCGACAAGTTGCAGTCTCACACTGTGGACTGCCGAAAGGTAAACAACTGCGCTATCAGACTACCAAACGAGGACAACAAGAGGCTGTGCTTCAAGAACCACAGCAGGAAAGAGCGACTTCCCTTCGTGGTGTATGCCGATCTGGAGTGCTTGCTGAAGAAGACACAACCGGAGACGGAACACGCTTCATACGCCTATCAACATTATCGGGTATATAGTATAGCATACTACGTATAGTGCTCGTACGACGAAACGTTATCGACTTATCGATTTCGTCGCGATAATGACTGCGTCGCGTGGTTCACTGAGGAACTCAAAGAATTGGCGCTTCGCGTAAAGAACATCTTGTCCAACATTGTATGCATGGTAGATCTATCGCGAGACGAATGGAAGACATTTTACAGCGCGGCGCAATGTCACATATGCGAAAAACCGTTCGCGCCGGATGATATTCGTGTACGCGATCATTGCCACCTAACCCTGACCGGGCATTACAGAAGTCCAGCACATTCGACATGCAATTTGAATTATAAAGATTCTCACTTCATCCCAGTAATATTCCACAATCTGTCGGGCTATGACGCGCATTTCATTATCAAGGAGATAGCTGCCGCGTTCGAAGGCTCGATCAATGTACTGCCTATAACAAAGGAAAAGTACATCTCATTCACTAAACACGTGAAAGACACCGCGCGAAGATCAGATTCGCGGAGCGATATAAAATTGTACGTAGTATGTTACACTATATACCCGATGATGTTGATAGGCGTATGACGCGTGTTCCGTCTTCGGTCGTGTCTTCTTCAGCAAGCACTTCAGATCGGCATACACCACGAAGGGAAATCGCTCTTTTCTGCTGTGGTTCTTGAAGCACAGCCATTTGTTGTCCTCGCTCGGTAGTCTGATAGCGCAGTCGTTTACCTTTCGGCAATCCACAGTGTGAGACTGCAACTTGTCGCTCAAACTAAAGTAGTGAAGACATCTGCAAAAAAAAACACACTCAATTATTATATATTTTTTATACACAAAATATAAATTTATATATATTATTAAAAGAAGTAATTGTACTTACCGATCACAAATGTATTTCTGCCCATGGTGCTTGGTCAATTGTGAGCTCACGAGACGGGATAGATTCTTGATCCACGCAAAATGTCCAACATTGTTGTCTCGCGGATCCTGCACGTATAGTAAATTGACATGTTTATTACTCGTGCGGTCGGTAAGCTGTATTGGAAGAACGTTTGAAGTCTTCTTTCCCTCGATGGTATAGACATTGACGGATATATTGTTGAGTTGTTCGAATTTTTTAATTTGACTCAACGTCATTGGGAACTCAATGTACATTCAGTACCGTTGAATAATGCGGGTATGATGATTCCCGTTCTGAGTGTCTTTCGGCTGGATGCAGAGTAGCCGTCACGGCCCACGCAAAACACGCATTGTCCATAGACAGCACATTGATCACCGCGTTCTTCACTTTAATGTCTTTAGGCAATTTCAAGTGATACCCCGCGCGCAAAGGATTGTACCTGTTGACGTTCACCGTCAAATTGAGGATTCGCGTCAACGCTCACTCACTGTCGCGTTCCTGGAACTCCTCGAGTTTCGCTAATGTGGGCTCGATAACGTGCCGCTAGTACCACTCGCGCAAGTGCGATGTACGACAAAGTTCTATGTTATTTGTATTTATACCCTTATTAACACGATTATCACCCGCCACAAACTTCCCGTTGAACGCGGTATTCACTTTGACACAGTTATGTGTTTTTATAATGTCTCGCACTCGCTTGCACACTACGCTGCAGGCGTCTTCCAAAAACTGTCGCGGTTCTATATGGTCTGTATTAATTACCGTACCGGTTATTATCCGCGTTCCGAACGCAACATCGATGTCTCGCCATACGAGTTCTGCCGCGCGCGTGTCGCCACTGTTACCGGTGTTCGCATAATCACCACCGCTATGGATAAATTGTCTTTCCAATCGCGACTTTGCACCCTCGAGTCACGCTATTCTGGCAACCAACGATTGCCTCTGCCCGATCGTTGGATCGTTGGAGAGCCGCTGACGTTTGGCACTACTGCGTGTCTCGAGCTGCTCGACGAATTCCGCGTATTGCAGCGTCCATGTGAAAAATTCACTCAAGGTAGCGACTTGGTCGGACAGTTCCAATAAATCGCGTTTGGTTTGCTCGAATTAATCGTGGCCACAGGGCATGTTCGTAGTCGCTACATTTCGTCGGTATGACACGTTTTATAATCTGATAGTCGTCAACTTTAACCGTTAATATCTCGCTTCGCGGGGCAGAGCAACACTTTTTTCTGCCAGATTTGGTCGTTTTGTGCAAAAACGCGTCGATTAAGCCTAAGTTCAACGAAATTGGTGAGGAGGCCACTATTCTTCAGATTTACCAAAATTAATAATATTATTGCGCCCGTGCATTTTCCGTGGTGACGGCCAGTGTAAAGCGCGTCCTGGAAAATAGTTTCTTTAGCAACGGTTGTTGTTGTGGTGGTTGTTCTGTTCTGAATCTGTTACGGTTCTGATGTTTGTAAAGGCGTTCTTGGGAATTTAGCTAAAGTCTCTTTTTATTCCCGATTGTGCAGCCAGCGAATGTGCAGCCAACGCAATAATATTTAGGTAAAAGTGAATTACAGATTACTTAAAGAATTCGTAATTTGTCAGAGAAAAATTTCTAAATCGTAAAAGTTAGTATTTAGGTAAAAATAAAGTATTTTTTTTGCAAATTGGTAATTAGTAAAAATAAATTCTTTATTGTTAAAATAATTCGTAACGATGCACCCCCGGAAACTGCATCGTTCCGGCGTGAACACCCTGCCAAGACCGCCCGACCGACCACCCGCAGGGCAAAGAACGGGCACGGTGTGCCCAACGTATTTTTTATCGTTAAAATGTATCGTTAGGAAGTCCGCGAACGGACTTACCGCGGCGACCGTCTCGACGCGCCGAGCGGGGCCGAAAGCGACCGGAGACCGCCGAACGCGATTGCGGCGTCGGGACGCCGTAATCACCGATCGTTCCGCCGCACCGTCCTGGCGCTCGCGATTGCCGTCGCTACCCCTGCCACTCCGTAACGCCGTCGCGACGCGTATATAAGCCAGGCGTCGCTGTCACAATTTGCGATTCCTGATCATCCGTCTCACCGACCACACCGATCCTGAGTTTCGTACCAAGCCAGTCCGAACAAAAAATAGAGCGCCTCCGGCATTCTCTGTCTTCGCCAAGTGCGTCTCGGCTGACGACCAGCTTCATCCACAAGGCTATTCGAACGGGGGTAGAGCGCTTCTCTGCCTCCACCGAACGCTTCTCGGTGGCCGGACTCGCGCCGTTCTTCCTCGAGCTAGCCGCTTGTAGCCACCGCCGAGCGCTTCTCGGTAGTCGACCTCGCGCTAACTCGATCCTGCCGCCTACCGCGCCGACTTACTGCGATCTCGATTGCGCCTCGCGTTTCACATCGCATCCACGCCTTGCGCCCTTTTTCCCGCGCTCCGATCCGCGCCGCCCGGAAAACCTCTGTACCGCGATCCTGCACTATATTGTATGAATCGCTGTTACCGTTTCACCCGCGATTCAAGCCTTTGTAAATATCCCGCGGTCACTGTATTCGTTGTAAATATCTCCGCCGAAATCTTTACGACGCTTGTACATATATTAGAATAAATCTTTGTTTATTTCAGAAAACCGAGTCGTGTGTCTTTTCTCCGCGCCTACTCCGAACCCTGACCAGCCGCGAGCGAATCCGCACTTCGAAAGCTAGGTTGTTTCAAATTAATAGTTTGTTAAAAATAAATTACTACTTATTTAAAAATTAATTAGTAAAAAATAATTACTATTTTTTTCAAATAAAAGTTGTAGCAAACATTTTTTCCTACAAAACAAAAAAAAAGAAAAAAAATTCGACCAATGAGAGCCGAGATATCCAAACTTACCCTTATTTTCGAGATGGCCGTCGATGCACAGGGAAATTTTGTTGGAACTTTGTGAGTTCAGGCATCTCCTATGACTTTCTACTCACCCTAAAAAAATTAGCTGGTCTATTTGTTTTGTACATATTTGGTGTTTTTGATGCTAATAATTTCACTGTACTATCTAATCTTTTTTGTGTGTGAGAAGAACATATTTAATTTACTTATTTTAAATTTTAAATGTTAGAGATTGCTGAATACAAATATAAAATTTACCAAAATTTATTTTGTTGTTATTGCTTTTGTGAATTATAATTAATATTTCCAGACATAAAAACAACGTCTATCATAATATAATGGACTCAATTCAATTAATATTTTAACTTGCCTACAATACGAATTGCGCTACAGATCACTTTCTTGTTCTCTTCAACTTTTAGAAGACAGCAATTTACAAGACATTTACAAGACAGCATATACATACGTGTGTGATTTTGGATGCACCTTCACACACACACACACACACACACACACACACACACACACACACACACAC
>NW_020219887.1:175448-178270 GCF_003070985.1 Temnothorax curvispinosus | reverse complement strand
CACACACACACACACACACACACACACACACACACACACACACACACGCACGCACGCACGCACGCACGCACGCACGCGCGCGCACGCACACATGCACACACGCGCCACGGGCACACACGCGCACGCGCACACGCGCACACGCTCACACACGCACACACGCACACACGCACACACGCGCGCGCGCACACACACACATACACACACACACACACACTATCTGTCACGTACTACGTTTACGGAGCGTTACTTCTGTAGTAACTTATCTGATAATTCCTCCACGTAAACAGGAGTTCTGTAGTAATTTATGATAATTCATCCCGCGTAAACGAGTGAATTATCGTAAGTTACTATAAAAGTAACGCTCGCGTAAACATAATAACGGTCACGACTATCACTACATATCTCCGATCACTTGCTAATATTTCGCCTCTCATGTGACATCCACATCCTAATTTCGTGGCACTTCGATCCTTGCATGACGCGACCGAAATTTGGAATTAAACGATGGTAGTATTTAACGATGAGAGACTACGGTGTTACGAGCAAACGCGATATATATTTTTAGGTCCTAACTGATGACTAACAGCGCGCTGTCCGCGCAAACGCACTGAGCGACGAGCGCACACGTACGCGTATATGCTGTCTTTTTCAGTGTAGCGACATTGTCATGGGGGGAACCCGGGGGGACGCTCGAGATGTTCTCAAACGCCATCTATCAAGGAAAGAACAACCGTACGGCGACGACGATGACGACGACGTTTCTTAATTGTAAAATTTAACATTTTGGACTTTGCATCGTAATATCTCCGTTCGTAAAGCACGTAGCGAAAAAATAAAAACACTTTTATTATATAATTCAAACCCAAGCTATCGATCAAGCCTACTTAGAACTTAATCCGTTCACTCGTTATTGAAATCTCAAAATCTCGGGTACTCGCAATTCGTGCGTTCGCGTAAAATAGTCACGGCGCGGTCTTGCTTCGCGTGTACTTGCAGCGCGAGACACTACCGTGTCTCTTGAAAAACCATAAAAAAACATGACCATTAATTCTTTATGATTGTTTAAACATTTATTAACTAAAAAAATGTAAATTTGGACGGTTAGAAATTTTTTCAATTATTTTGCTGAAGAGGTTTGAATGTTCAAAAATATAGAGCATTTTTAACAACCATTAAAATACGGATAAAATTGTTTATAACAATTAATAAATTAAAAATATAAGAGAAAAATCATAAAAAATTAGAAATATTCGTGAGACCTTCCCACTTGCATAGTCCAGAGCCAGGATTTAGTTGCACATTTTGGGCCGATTCCCAAGGCGACGCCTCTTATTGCCCCACTACCACCCGAGGCTCAGCGGCCGAGCTGCCGATTGCTTACGTGACGCGTCATCTTAGGAGCGTCGCGCGTGCTATAAGCATGATGGAACTGTAATCTCCCCCAAATAATATTAAATAGCTAGTTATATAGACGGTTAGAATATATAATTATAATTAAGGCAATAGTTTCCGCGCCACCCATGGGGTACTATTGCTGACGCGTTTTCAAGTGGTTTTCCCAGTAGGCCTATTCCACTAAAAAGAAAAATAATTTGAAATTTATTAATGAACGAAAGAGCTAGCTCGCATTAATAAAGTTAATAATTTATCGTTTAAGTTTAAGGAAGAACGTTTATCGGTTTTTATGATTTCCATTTTCGAAAACGAGCATTCACATAAAAATGTGGATCCAAACATGGAAAAAGATACAAAGACCAAAATTTTTAAGATTAGGGTAACTTAAATTATTTAAAATCTTAAAAAAGTCCACTCCTTTTTCTGGATAAGTCTTGAGGGAATAGTTAGTTGCCAGATTCTCTTCGAAGAATACGGCACAAGGTGTAATTTTAAAAAACATATTCAGTTAAATGACTCATTAATAACTCAGTTCGACACGCGTTTTACTGACTTTGAAAGTCTTAGAAGGGACTTAGTTCTGTTCAAAAATCCTCTCACTGCGGAAATCGAAAAACAAAATGTAGAATTTCAAGAGAAACTTTGCGATTTGCAAAATGATCTTTCCCTCAAAACTTGTCTAGAAAAAAGAGCGGACTTTTTTAAAATTTTAAATAATTCAAATTACCCTAATCTTAAAAATTTTGGTCTTTGAATTTTTTCCGTGTTCGGATCCACATACTTATGTGAATGCTCGTTTTCGAAAATGAAAATCATAAAAACCAATAAACGTTCTTCCTTAAGCGATAAATCATTAACTTCATTAATGCGAGCTAGTTCTTCTAACATTCCTATATATAGATATCCCATCTATTGTAAAATCATGTAAACGGCCTAGAAAATCGACTTAATATCTACATAGATAGATATTGTGGGAAATAATAAGTATCTGATGTCCGACTGCGAACTACATATTCATTAATAGAATGAAAATAAAAAAGAAAAATATATATTATCCTAAATTAATAAATGAGAGTAAAATAAAGAGAAACAGAAATGCATTCTACGCAGTGCGCAGTGATGAGAGTAAAATAAACAGGAACAGAAATGTGTAACGATGCACCCCCAAACATGCATCGTTCCGGCAGGAACACCACGCCGAGACCACCCCGCCGACCACCCGCGGGGGTGAAGAACGGGCACGATGTGCCCAGCGTATTTTTTAATCATTCTCACATGTTAGGAAGTCCGCGAATGGACTTAAGGAGGTTCTACAGATAATGGATGTATCTAAAAATTGGAAAAAACTTTATGGACGTATAAATTGAGATGCGAGAAAAATGCTCAAAAAATTTTAGCATCGGTTACCGTGTAAAAATTTGCAAAAA
>NW_020219887.1:142994-170448 GCF_003070985.1 Temnothorax curvispinosus | reverse complement strand
CTTGGAGACAGGAAACGAGATATTAATTATATAAAGGCGACCTACCAGAGATTCAAAAAACGGAGCTCTTATAGATCTTAATCTAAGCTTTTCAGAAATATCGAGAAAAACAAGGGTTATCGCGTAAAATTTTGTGATATTGGCTATTGAAACAGGCCATATCACAGTTCACGTAGCGTGCTTCGAATAACAAGGGAGATTTGGCAATGTCGCAGCGACTGCACCCGCGCGAAAAGTGTACAGCCAGTACAGCACCACAGTATGACAGCACCTCAAACTTAAGCACCTAACGTTTACGAACGCTTACGGAGAAGTACTCGCTCTAGAATTATGTGAAATTGTGAAATAACCACGGTCATATGAGCAGAACTGTCAAGTTCGCGACTTTACCACATTTTCTGCCATTATAAGCCGCCAGAGTCAAAGGAGCACTTACACGATATTTTTAATTATTCCTCGCTTTGACTAATATGGGTATGATATAAGCTCTAACGTCATCAAAATTCACGAAAATATTTTATGAATACTTAGAATCGATGAATTTGAAGATTTTCTCTTCATCTCTCAACTGACTAGAGAGTACCTGTAGAACCTCCTTAACGCGGCAACCGCTTCACCGCGCCGAGCGGTGCCGAAGGCGGCCGAAGACCGCCGAACGCGATCACGGCGTCGGGGCGCCGCGATCCCCGATCGTTCCGCCGCACCGGCCCGGCGCTCGCGATCGCCGTCGCTACCCCCACCACGCCGCGACGTTGCCGCGACGCGTATATAAGCCCAGCATCGCTGGCACAGAGCGCGATTCCCGATCATCCGTCTTTCCGACAACACCGATCCTGAATTCCCGCACTAAGCCAGTCCGACGCAAGGTAGAGCGCCTCCGGCATTCTCTGTCTTCGCCGAGTGTGTCTCGGCTAACGACCAGCTTTTCGCATCTATCCGAATCACCCGAAGCCGTCCGGATAAGAAGGTAGAGCGCCCCCGGCATTCTCTGTCTTCACCGAGTGTGTCTCGGCAAAGGACCCGCTTCTCTCTCCAAATCATCCGAAGCCTGTCTGGACCAGAAGGTAGAGCGCCTCCGGCCTTCTCTGCCCTCGCCGAGGGTGCCTCGGCCGACGACCCGCTTCCGCCGCGTTATCCACGCTTCGCGATCCATATCGCCGCCGCGCTTCGCGTCATTTTTCCGCGCACCGGGCCGAGCCGGCCGGGAAACCGGCGCCGCCCGTGCCGATACCTACCACCACGCGATTCGATCCGCGCGAATACAAAAGCAACAACTCCGCCCCGCACATACCGCGGGTTGCCCCGCGCCGCCCGCGACTAAACCAACGTCGCCTCGCACGCATTGACCCGTTGTAAATGTCGCGAGCGTATATTGTCATTGTTATAGAATAAATTTAACTATTTTCTCTTAACCGAGACACGCCTTCATTTTGCTAACCTCGCCACCCGTCTGCTTCTCCGCACCTCCTTCGAACCCCGGCCAGCCGCGAGCTAGATCCGCGCTTCGAAGACAGGTTGTTTTAAATGCATTCTGCGATTGGCGCAGTAATTCTAAATAAAATGCATTCTGCGCAGAGCGCAGTGATTACTTTATCATTCTCTACTGTTCCTTTAATTTCCGCTCTTTCGTTTATTAATAAATTTCACATTATTTTTCTTTTTAGTGGAGTAGGCCTACTGGGGAAAACACTTAAAAAAAAAAACGCGTCAGCAATAGTACCCCATGGGTGGCGCGGAAACTATTGTCCTAATTAATATATTCTAACCGTCTATATAACTAGCTGTTTAATATTATTCGGGGGAGATTACAGTTCCATCATGCTTATTAGTCAATTAGTCCATACGCCAGGTTGATTGAGCATTTTTATCGAGTTTCATGGCTTAAGTTAATGCTTTTTTATGTTTCTTGGGTCGTAGAACAAGAATCTGTAAATAGTTTTTTCGTAAGTCGATGCAATAAAAAGTTATTAACAATTTATTTGTTTAAATTGCCCTAGCGATCAAACTATACATCCTATAAAAAAATAAACTAGAGAAAATTTGTTCCTCTTTTCACGACAAACAAAATGGTATTTGAATTTTCCCAAAATCTTGATTATTGACGGAAATATGTCAATTTTTAGGTAATTACTGTCTACGCGTCGCGGAGTACCCTAGGCGTGCGCGCTCGCGCTCAATTGTATCGTTAAAACAATTAAAACTCTGAACTTGTTTGAACTTACAAAAACGCGCTTACGTGCGCGAGCGCGCACGTTTAGGGTACTCCGCGACGGTCTTACCGACTATGCCATAGTCGATTCAAAGCATATCTAATGTTAATAATAATGACTTGAAAATAGGATGGCTATGAGAGTCAGACGCAGTTATCAGTGCGTAAGTGATCAAATCACCGATTTTATTCTCTGTGTATACATTCGTACGTTTTGGCTCGGAATTGAGTCATCTTCAGCGAGAAAATTAATTAAATTACTCCCCCTCTCCAATCCTGTTGAGCGAGTTTCAGGATTCATAGGTCCAAAAACAACATTGACTATCAGATTGATATCTGTAATAAATGTTTTCTATAAATCGAGTCAATTTGAACAACATTATTATATTATTAAATTCACCCAATAGTCAGGAGAAAAGGAATATCACAAAGCCATGTAGAAAAGCATGTAAGATGTCATCCGAAAAAATAAAGAAATACAAAGAATGAGACGGAATCAACGAACTTGTCAGGACGACGGACACGAAATATCTAACGTTAGTTTAGTCATGTCACGGGACATGGTAATAAACCTTAATAAATAAAAGCTGAGATATAAGGGTCGACAATATAAGAAATTTTAAAACCAAAATAAGCAGTCCGTATTATAACGAGGCATATACACAGGCAATCGGCATGGTTTACAATTTATTTAATATTGATACATATAGGCGTGGTGAAGGAATCCGTATTTTGTAGGCGCTTAAGCAGGGCCTCAGAAAACTCTTGTATATTGCATTAAACTTATATAAAATCAAGTTATAATTAATTATTATGTTTATTTATAAGAAAAAAGTGATAATATTACGTATTCAGAAATTTTTCATTTTTTGGTAAATTTTACTGTCAGAACAATATGGCAACGCTGCGCTTTTCAGGGCGCCGATTGTAAAATGTGAAGTTGATAACAAAAGTGTCAATGTAAGTGTTAATTTCATTAATCAAAGAATATTGTGACATTTTCTTTTTATCAAAGAGAGATTTTATAATAATAATGAGTGATAAGAAACATAAAGTGAGGAGTAATGTGGGCAAAAATAAGGGACAATTTGTGAAAATAAAAGTTGATAATAAACCGTACGTGATGAACTGAAGTGTGACATGAGCGCACAGCTTGCAGCGTTGCCAAATAATTCCTTGAAAGTCGCCATTAAAAATATTCATCTATAAACCACATTTCAAGTCAACTTTTAACATAAATACATATTTTGTTTAAATATTTGGTGACTCTGTATTTTTATCGGCACTATCGAAAGTATAGAGTTTAGCGAATATGTAGCGCAGTCAATATTTAATATCTTAAGATATTTGATAAACAAATTATTACATTGAAATGTGGAAAATAGACTTTTTCGATAACGTCACATATAAATATCGAATTTTCAAAGTCATAATTCTTCTTTATATGTTCGGTAATGTGGTTTAATTTTTTTCTGGCGTAAAGATATGCATTTTAACTTTCTCGTACCAAAAAATCAGTTAATTCTTAAGACTTTGGTGTCATGAAAGGAATACCTTAAAGAATGACTACCCTTTACCATTTATTTTTAACACAATTGATTTTAGAATTAAGTCTCGCTTCTCAAAAATATAAGAAAAAAAATTAGAAAAAATTTGAAATATTTGTGAGATCTTCTACTTAAAACTAGTCGTTTCAAGGCATACCTAATATTAATAATAATAACAAATTATTCACCCCGTAAATCTCTGTCAAAGGTACAATGTTGTCTTGATTCAAAGTTAGCAGGCCAACGGTTGCACTGCTTACGGCGGAATATAAAGAGATTGAATATTTAGAGAATAAAATTACCTATAAAATAAAATTTTTTAATCATTTGATTAATACTTTCCGAGATATGATTGATCAAAGTTACGATGTCGAACAAAAAAAAATTTTTGTCACATAGCCGTCATAATTCGAATTTATCAATAAAAAAATGTTTGATCCCAGAAATAGCTTTCCTATTATATCTAGTTAAGCCTTTAATTTTTGGGGATTTTTTATTCAATGTTGAAGTACCGATATTGAATTTTACAACTAACCGGAGCAACTTGTGAATTCATCAAGAGTCACTTTCCAATCGCGCGACTTCGGGCGCCACTCACGCCTAAGCTATTGATTTTAGAGAAATACCTTTCGGAACTTTTTTATAGGAAATTTAATTGTCTACAAAATTGTTTATGTGCAATTTTGCTGTATCTCAAACGGTTTTCGCAGCGTTTCGAGTAAGAGATCAAAAGGGGCCAATTTTTTATGGTTTTTAGTTTTTTTTTGCAAAAACGAGCAGGGTTGACGAACCACAAAATTTATATGTTTTTATCAGTGCCATTTACTATCAAATGGCATATAAATTAAGAGCCCGAATTCAAATTTGATTTAAAACCATAATTTGATTGGCCTATCAGCAGAGAAAACAGCTCAGTGAGCGTTTAGTGATTATTGTTCTTGATTAGTACGTTCTCCTGGATCTATCAAAGGTCTAAAAGAATATTTCAAATCAGATAATCACTGATCTGCTTTCTTTGCGGAACATAACCTAAAATTTTTTAATGGAGAGGAGATTGCAAAGGAAATTGACGCCAAGCAATTTCTCTGACAATCTCGCTTTTAATCGCAACGCTATATCATGTGGAGGTGTTTATTGAATAGAGCTTATTGCATGGAATATAACAATGTGGGTTGATGCACATGTGATGTGTTATTGTGCAATCTATATAAAAGTGACTATATTATAATAAAATGTTTTTTTGTTGCAATAAAATTTTTTTTAAATTATAACTTTAAGTTTTATTAACATAAACCTTTCATTTATAAACCAAAATATAAAATATAAAGAACAAAAACATCCACAACATTATTTTAAAAGGCGACTAAAAGATGCCTAACGACAGATGTCTTTTAGTCATCTTATAAGTTTTGGCTATAAAACGACATTTAGTGCGGAACAAAAGAGACACAAGTCATCTTTTAGTCGACTTTAAGCTCTAACAAAAAGACACTATATCAAAAATTTGTCATATTTTAGTTCTCTTTTAGACATTTTTGTGTTCTCTGGGAACTAATCATTTCTGGACCTATGTTGATATAACTTTTTTTTCTTCTCTAAGCACTAGGAATTCATTCCTCAAGTTTTGCCCATCATTTAAGAAACACTCTGTATATTCTCTTCCTATCGCATTGCCTATTACATTATCTATTACATTACACAAGTTACTATTTTTCCTTTTGTGCTTTTTTTTATCACTTACATTTGCAACATATTCAATAATCCCACACAGCATACTTTATCCTGAGGATATCCCAAATTGTTCCAGATTTCTAAATGCGATCCCACGGATATCCCAGTATTAGTAGGTTGTGCCCGGGATATTCCAATAGGATATCAAGGTGGTGCATGACGGTAAAGCCAGCTCGTAAGTAAATCTCAATTTAGAGCAAATATAAAAAGGCCCCCGGCGAAGTAAAATCGCAACATCCGCGGGTCTTCAAACCTGGCAGCACGCGCAAGGCCTCAGCCTCACCCTGTTATAAAATTTACATCTAATTTACGCACGTAATTAAATAAATGGTCGCATTTAGCAAAATGTATATTTTGCAACTTTTAAAAATTTTTTGAGCTGAGATTGGATTATTCTTTTAATTTGAAGGTAAATAATGTTAATGTCTAAATGTAATGTCTATGCAATGTTCTTGCAACATTTCTGTGTTGTATGAAATAATTAATACATCTTGCGATATTTCTTGATCTGCCTGAAATATTCTCTGAACGTCGTCTAAGATGTCTGTAAGATAATATAACCGGACACTTGTGCATTTGCTGGAAATCCACTAAACATCTGAGACCATCTTGGGTCTCAGAGAAAAATGTCCTACGGTTATTGAAATATCCCAAAATGTCTGTAAGACGTCCCTCAGATGTGCTGCGTGGGATGTGATCACGTTTGAATGAAATAGCAGTTGAAAGACAGAAAGTATATATTGTGATATGGGAAAATAAATACTGATTATATCTGTCGTATATTTAAGTAAAGGACTAGAAGAAACCTCTTCTCTTAAATATAAATTTAAATTTGGTCTCTTTTGATATTATAACGCGTGCCCATACAGCACATTTGTCCAAAAGCGAGACATAAGACGTCTAAAAGATGTCAAAAAGACGTATTATGTCCCGATTTTGGACATAGTGCTGTCTAGGTGTATATTTACATCTCGTTCGATACGAATGTCATTAGATTTATATATGTACAACATAATGACTGAACATTTGACGTTGTTCAACGCTAAATGAATAGTCAAAGGACACAGGTTCTTAACTCCGGAATGGCTCGAAAACTTTTAGCTTCCGTAATTCTCTCTTCCCAATTTAAAATGTTGATTATATCAAGGTGATATATTTCATATATCATCAAACACAAACTACCAAACATTGCATTTTTTCTTGGGATTCATCGGCGAGTCTAACGGACAGTCGAAAGCCTTGGCAAAGTCTTCGCTGTTTGACAAAGGGCCCAGCACTCGTACCGATCCGGGCGAATGTACACTGCTACGGATCTTCGTAAGAGCGTCTTCCGGTCTCATAGAACCACACCAGATTTGTGCATAGTTGAGAAAGAACAACTGATCGTGCGTGAGGTTCACTCCCGGCAACAACGGTTCTTCGCCGTGAATAAAAACCCATTTCTTGTAAGCCTGTTTGATGAAGAGAAATTATTATTAACATTAAACATGCTTTCAACACTAAAATTTAAAAATTTTATATCTTTAAATGTACTTTCAGCTAAAAATTTTTCCAAAATGTACAATGCTCGGGGGGCGGTAGAGCCGTACCCGGATTTGCGATAAAGCGAAGCTCGAAGGACCAGGAGGTGTGTGTAAAGTCTCCCCAAAGCGAATTAAGTTAAGCAAATGCGACTCACCGTTCGTTGTGCCGTCGACTCCTGGATGCTTCGTCTCTCGGTCACGATCGGGCGCGTGCAGCAGCGCAAGCAGGGCAGCAAGCAAGTCAAATGCAAGGCAGGCAGCAAGCAAGTCAAGGCAGGCAGCAAGCAAGCAGGAGGAAGCAGATAAAGGCAGCAAACAAGCAGGCCGAAAAAGTAGGCGATCGCACTATCAGGGAGCGGGCTGGTGATCTCGCGACTCCGAATATTAGCGAAAGCCTCTGTGCTCCGAGACGTCGTAACGATGAGTGCTGAGTGCCCGCGGCGCTGGAACAGTGTCGCGAGCGAGTACTTGTTCTTCAGGCGGGTGCCCTCGTGGGGTGAGCAAGGGCAGCACCGATTGGTGAGTCGCGCAAATATCGATTCCGCGTCGATCGCGATCCGCCGACGTTTCGCGCGAGTCACCGAAATACTTAATACTAGATATACGAAGACTACTATGTACAACGAGTAAGAACAAGACTAAACTAATGAGTATGATACATGCATCTATCTACAGTTTGGTGAGCGCCAAACATACCGCCCACCAAAATACAACGAGTTGTATTTTACTAGCGATCTGAATCGGTCGCTTGTGGAGCAGGGCCCATCGGCAGGGGGCACAGCTTCACTAGGGGGCGCGTGATCGTGCCATCCGCCACCCGCACCGTGGCGACACGCGGGACGCCGTCGCTGCCCGGATGCAGCGCCTCCACTCGTCCTCGCCTCCAACGCAGAGGAGGCATGTTGGCGTCCTTGAGGAAGACCAACGCACCGATACCGAGCGGGTTGACGGAAGTCCACCATTTGGGACGCTGTTGCAGCGTATGGAGATACTCCTGATGCCAGCGCTTCCAGAAGTCCTGGTGTATTCGTTGGACGAGTTGCCATCGACTCAGACGATTTATCGGTAACGGAGTCACATCTTGAGTGGGAACGGAGACGAGCGGTTCCATCGTGAGGAAGTGACCCGGTGATAGGACTTCGAGGTTGGCAGGGTCGGTGCTCATCGGGCAGAGGGGTCTGGAATTCAAGACGGCCTCGACCTGCGCGAGGACCGTCGTGAATTCCTCTATTGAGAGGACTTGATCACCCACGGTCCGCCGTAGGTGAGTTTTAAAAGTCTTGACTCCCGCCTCCCAGAGGCCCCCGAAGTGGGGCGCTGAGGGAGGATTAAAGGACCACTTGATCTTCTCTCGCTCCGCTGCGAGGCTCATGCGGCTTTCTAGCTCCCGCGCGGCCCCTACAAAATTCGTGCCGCAGTTGCTATAGAGAAGCGAGCAGCGTCCGCGTCGGGCCACAAAGCGTCGCAGCGCAGCGAGAAAGGAGTCCGTGGACAACGAGAAGGCGGCTTCCAAGTGCACCGTTTTAACCGAAAAGCATACGAAAAAGCACGCGTATACTTTGAAGGAGGAGACTCCCCGGGCTCGTCGCGTAACTATGTTGAACGGTCCCGCGAAATCAACGCCGCTGATCGAAAATGGCTTGGCCCGTCGGACCCTATCGGCCGGTAGATCCGCCATGAGAGGCTGGGAAGTGGGTGGATTTACGCGGAAACATCGATGACATCTCGAGAGTACGCGTTGGATAGCGCGATGCACCCCGAGGACCCAATAATGTTGCGTGAGCAGGTATTGCAGCGTGCGCCGACCAGGGTGCAGGTTCGTGCGGTGCACATGTTCGATAACGAGATCCGTGAGCCTATGTTTACTGGGCAGTAAGGCAGGGTGCTTGTTCTCGAATGTCAATCCGGATTTAGCAAGCCTGCCGCCCACCCTGAGAATACCCACAGGATCAAGGAAGGGAGCAAGCTTGAGAAGGGGCTTGGGGAGCCTTCTCCCGCTTTGAAGACGATTGATCTCATCGCGGAAAGCATCCGCCTGTACACTCTTTACAACTACTAGTAACGCGGAATGCAGTTCGAGCTGATCTATGGCCAAAGTCGTGGGAGCCGATTTTGCACGGAAGTGATTTACAAACCTAAGAATGTATGCTATAATTCGACAAATTTTCTCGATTAAAGAGAATCTTTCTAGCAATGAATGTACCGCGTCAGGCGGATCGAGCGCCACGAGCGATACGATTTTCTCCTCCTCGGTCGGAGGGGTTTCCGAACTGTGGGAAGGTTCAACTCGGGGTTCGAAGCGAACAAGCCACTCAGGGCCCGCCCACCACATCGAACTGGCCACCAGATCACGAGGGTAAAGTCCTCGGGAGCAATGATCCGCCGGATTGGACTCCGTGTCGACGTGGCCCCAAGCTGAGACCGGCACGTTGTCCTGAATGAGGGCAACGCGATTTCTAACAAAAGTCTTCCACCGTTGTGGTGCTGAGCGGATCCAGGCCCGGGCGACCTCGGAATCCGTCCAAGCATACTCGTCGTCAATGTCAATGTGTCCGTGGAGGATGCGCCGGACGTACGCGATTAATTTGGACAAGAGCAGAGCCGCGCAGAGCTCCAGACGGGGAATGGTGAGGGGGCGAAACGGGGCGACCTTAGACTTGGCGCACAGTAAGCGGACCACGACGCCGTCGCGCGTAACGATTCGCAGATAAATCACGGCTCCGTACCCCAGCTTGCTGGCATCGCAGAACCCGTGGAGCTCGCAACAAACTACATGGCACGAGTTAAACGCGCGAGGAACGCGAAGGGAGAATAACACGCCGAGCTCCGTCTGGAAACGGTTCCAACTGCGACGAATGTCCATCGGTGGCTCCTCATCCCAATCTAATTTAAGGGTCCACAGACGCTGAATTAAGCACTTCGCGGTAAAGGTGAGTGGGGCCAGAGAACCCAAGGGGTCGAAGATGCGCGCTACTTCCGATAATATAGTGCGTTTGGTGCACTCACGATCCAACGCGTTGACTTGAAACCCGAAACTATCAGATTGTGAGTGCCACCGAAGGCCCAATATCTTCTGAGATTGATCCTCGCTTGACTCGAAATCTAACATTGATTGGCTACATAAATGCGTGTCGAGGCCCTCCAGCGCGGCAGGATGGCTGCTCGACCACTTTCTAAGCTCGAAGCCGGCGCTTCGGAAAAGCGATAGCAATTGGTCGCGGAGTGCACGAGCCTGTTCCACCGTACGAACGCTAGTCACGACGTCATCCACATACAGCGCCTCGAGTAGGGCTGCGAACGCTAGAGGATATTTCTCGCGGTATTGATGAGCTAACTGGAGCAAACAATAGATCGCCAAGAACGGGGAGGCGGTAAAGCCGAACGTAACGGTTTTGAGGAGATAGTCGAGGATGGGATCCGACTCCGAGAAGCGCCAGACGATACGTTGGTAGTCGCATTGCTCCGGGCTTATCCAAATCTGGCGAAACATCTGCTTCACGTCCGCGGTTAGAGCGATCGCTTTGGCGCGGAACCTAAGCAGGATGGCGAGCAAGTCTTGCTGCAGCTTCGGACCGCTGAGCAGAGTGTCGTTGATCGACAGACCGTTCGGGCAGCGCGAGGACGCGTTAAACACTACCCGCAACTTAGTGGTAGTGCTATCGAGTTTATATACACCGTGGTGCGGTAAATAATAAATGTGGCCATCCGACGAGAATGGATTGCGAATTATCTCCATGTGTCCGCTATCGAGATAGTCCTGCATGAAACTATTGTAACCAACTCTGAACTCCGGATCAGATTTAAATCGACGTTCTAGTGCGCGGAGACGACTAACCGCTATGGAGAGCGAGCCGACGAATGTAGGAGGATCCGACACGAACGAGTACGAGACCACGAAACGACCCGAGGGGTCACGATACGTGGTCTGGGCGAAAATCTCCTTGCAGCGTCGATCCTCGTCCGAACAAGAAGCGTCCTCCGGCACCTCCTCCAATTGCCAAAAGCGACCCACTGATGTCTCGATCGACTCGAGCGTAGTCGCGACTGACAGCAGGGGTGTTGCTTGGACTGACGGGGATACCGCGCCCGTCAGGACCCATCCGAAGACTGAATTGAAGGCGTCGGGTTCTCCTTTTTCCCCCTTACGACGGCCATCCCGTAGTATCGACACAAACGAGTCCGCCCCTAAGAGGATGTCAACACTGCCGGGCACGTAATATTCGGGATCCGCGAGCGGCAATCCCTTCAAGTGTTTCCACGATTGGACCTCCACCTTGTCATTAGACAGCGGCGAGGTTATGCGCGAGAGGACCGTAGCCTCTATCGGGAACCGAGTGTCGTCGCGACCGCGCGCGCGGATCACGAGGGAGGTGAGGCCCCTCGTCGTGGCCGCCCTAGCTTCGTTTATCGCCAACACAGTTGCACTGTGTTTGGTGCGACGAAAGCCGCCCTTCCGAAGGCAGCCCTCGGTAATGAAATTGGCCTGACTCGCGCTGTCCAGCAATATGCGTACGGGGAACACATTGCCACGCGCGTCTATCGCCTCGGCTCGTACGGTGGACAGGAGGACGATTCTATTGGCTAGGCTAGTCATTGTTACAATCGGCGCATCCTCCTACTGAGGAGCGGGTACGGCGTCCGGTTCGGCAGGAGTCGCGCTAATGGGTTCGGTCTTAGGAGTAGTATTGGAGCTCTGCTCGTAATGCAGAAGCGTATGATGCTTTGGACCGACATGTCCATGCGGAAAGACAATTTTTCATGCCATGCCCTGAGCGCAGGCAATTGAGGCACAATTTAAGTCGCGAGCCTTAGCCTGCCTCTCTCTCGGCGAGAGTTTCAAAAACTGGGAGCACTTCGACACGTAGTGAGGCTCTTTACAAACGGGGCAATCGGCCGTGTTAGTCACGAACGAAGAGACCGGCGTGGACTTGGTTTTGGAGGACGGGCCCGCGACGGCCTCGAGAACCTGACAATGTTCCGCTAGAAATTTCGTGAGTTGAGTATATCGCGGTTTCTCCTCAGCCCGGTGAGCAGACTCGAATTTTTCCCGAAGGAAACGAGGAAGCTTGTCTAACAAAAACTTTAGTAGGATAAAGTCCCATGAATCGGTAGGGAACTTCATCAATGCGAGCGCGCGCCTGTTCTCGGTAAACGTATCTAATAAGTGGTGAAGAGCCTCGGCCGACTCCGCCTTCAATGGCTCTGCCTCGATTATCGAATTCAAGAGATGGTCCGCTAACTTTCTCTTATTCCGGTATTGATCTACCAGCGAGTCGTAAGCGATCAGATAGTACTCCTCGGAAAACGGCAGGTTTTTCACCACGTTGAGTGGTTCCCCTTTGAGCGAGGCTAGCAGATACTGGTATTTCTCTATCGCGGAAATCTGCTGGTTGTGTATCGACGCGTTGAACAACGCGATGAAGGAAGGCCACAACGTGAGGTCGCCGGAAAACTGCGGTAGCGGGATCTTAGGCAACTTGACCACCGAGGCCTGACACGAGGGCGGTGCCGGCGCGCCTCCGAGTGGCGCGCCCGTTTCATGATGATAGCGACTTTTTACGGCGTAATGCATCTTATCAAAACTGGCTCGGATTTCGTCCTCGACATCAAAGTCCGCCGCTTCTTGGATGACCTTCAGATGGGTGACCTCAAAATCGTCCGCGATCTTCGCTACGCTCGAGTAGCGAGCGAGGAAAGTCGCTCGGATTGCCGCGTCGGTCGCGGCTTGTAGGGAGAGGTCGTGTATTTCTCGCATACGCCGATTGCATACTTTGCGACGAGCATATGCGTTTTTCGACATGATGTAACAAAGGGGTCATCCACAACAGACAGACGAAGCTAAGAGCAAAGGAAGGACGGCGAATAGGTAATCGGAGGCGATGGCAACTCGAACCAACAATATCAAAACCCGGCGAAAACAAACACGAAAGTCAGGTCGCCAAGGTGAGGGATAACGGACTGCTCCGTTCGATGCTCGCGCAAAGTCACGAGGGAATATTCTCGGTAATATTCCTCGAGTTGAACGTGGAGAACACCAGCCGCCGGATTAGCGCGATAAACAAAGATGCGATCCGACTCGCGGACGTCAGGACACGCGTCGCAGAAACTCGAAAGGCAAATATTCTCGATCGACGACAATAATATTCTCGAGCGATGGTACTCTCGCACGGATCACGAATGTCGGGATAAAACAAGTGTTGGGTCGGGCTATACGTCACCTCGCAACGACGAAAACACGAGCGATGCCCGAGACTATACGGAAAAACAATGCGCACGTGACCGGCCCGTGATCGAAGGCCACGGCCGTTGTCTATGATGCGAAGTATCGCTGGCCCGGAATACTCGGATATTCGACCAAATAATTTGGTTACGATCTAGCCAATTATATGGCGACTAATTACCGCGTCGAGCGCGAAATCGATTTTAAAGCGACTAACGGCTGCGGCCCGTGCTATGACGAACGATGTTCGCGCGCGTATTCCCGTTGTGAAGCGAGCGTTGCACGAGAAATACCGCGCGAAACACGAGTTGTCAGCACGCCGAGCGTTATTGCACCTTGTTGATGCGAGAACAAATAATCAGCGAATTCGCGTAAATTACCGATGGCTAATGGCCGATTGCGCGATGCTACGCGAGTATTCCCTTCGCGAAGCGAGCGTTGCGAAACGGGAGATCCTGCGAGACCCGCAAGGCCACGCGCTATTGCACTACGCGTTACAGAACACAAGATTCGGTGACTTAGAACAATGAAAGGACACGCGAAAGGGCGGCGGCAATAGACTAATCGCGAAGATATGACTATCCGGCTCGAAGAACCAGATGCTCGGGGGGCGGTAGAGCCGTACCCGGATTTGCGATAAAGCGAAGCTCGAAGGACCAGAGGGTGTGTGTAAAGTCTCCCCAAAGCGAATTAAGTTAAGCAAATGCGACTCACCGTTCGTTGTGCCGTCGACTCCTGGATGCTTCGTCTCTCGGTCACGATCGGGCGCGTGCAGCAGCGCAAGCAGGGCAGCAAGCAAGTCAAATGCAAGGCAGGCAGCAAGCAAGTCAAGGCAGGCAGCAAGCAAGCAGGAGGAAGCAGATAAAGGCAGCAAACAAGCAGTCCGAGAAAGTAGGCGATCGCACTATCAGGGAGCGGGCTGGTGATCTCGCGACTCCGAATATTAGCGAAAGCCTCTGTGCTCCGAGACGTCGTAACGATGAGTGCTGAGTGCCCGCGGCGCTGGAACAGTGTCGCGAGCAAGTACTTGTTCTTCAGGCGGGTGCCCTCGTGGGGTGAGCGAGGGCAGCACCGATTGGTGAGTCGCGCAAATATCGATTCCGCGTCGATCGCGATCCGCCGACGTTTCGCGCGAGTCACCGAAATACTTAATACTAGATATGCGAAGACTACTATGTACAACGAGTAAGAACGAGACTAAACTAATGAGTATGATACATGCATCTATCTACAGTTTGGTGAGCGCCAAACATACAATATGTAGAATAGCTTGGTTCTCTTTGAAACTTTTGGTGTTTCTAGGACATTGACTTGCAAATAGCGTAGTTTTTTTTTAATTACCCTGAAAGCCTGCTTGAGACCACCGTTATCGGCAATATTCTCTCCTTGAGTCATCCTACCGTTGATGTATAGATTCACTTCCTGCAATTTATATCTAGAGTACTGGTCCACGATGCACTGCGCTCTTTTACGAAATGCCTTAATAGTAGCATTGTTCCACCATTGCATTAGATTGCCGTCTTTGTCGAATTGACGACCCTTATCGTCGAAACCATGGGTGATTTCATGACCGATTACTACACCGATGCCGCCATAATTCAAGGATTTGGGAAAGTGTTGAGAGTAAAAAAGCGGTTGTAGAATGCCCGCAGGGAATACTGAAATGTCAAAACAATAATTATTTATACTATTACAAAATAATAATTACTGCTGTAAAGACTTAATCGACGCTACTGGTTATCATTATAATCGTCATGACAATACAACCGTTGGTTTTAGTCAAATTAATCGTTAAGACTTTTTGACCATAGGTTTTAGTCCTTTTAAATTTTAATTTTGATATTTATATGTATATCCTTATTTTAAATTTCTGTGTAAATAATTCATTGCGAAAAATATTAACTCAAATGGAGTTCGAACCTAAAACTTCCGTCATTCCGCATGTCGTATCAATTCGATAAAGCATGTGGTAATATTTATCGCGATAAAACGTATTAAGGTGAATGGACAATAATAAAATGGAACATTGATCATTTGGTCAATGGTGTATAATCAGTCTTTACTGTTTTGACAAAGTAAATGTTACTTCGTACTAGTAATGACTCATATATAAGCAAAAAAAATTGCCACAACTGATATAATAATTTGTATATGAGCATCATTAATAGTTCGGTAATTATGCATATTAAGACCCCACTCACCAATGACCTTGACCTTGACAGCGGAGGGCTCCACTATTGTTAAACTAGACACATAGTGTGCCTTCAAAGTACATGCGTTGGTTTTCCACTTTTTTAAAATTTCCATTTACTGCTTTAAAAGGCTTTCCTTTGTTCGTACATGTACTATTTCCACATATATATTAGTCATTTACAAGATAGTTAGTCGATCATCTGTGTGAATATTTGTGGCGATATACAACTAATTTTGCAAAGCAAAAACTTTAATGCTTCGTAATTTTTGAACGGATCGTGACCGCCACTTTTTTCAAGGTCAAGGTTACTCAGGGTCATGACCTTGACAACATATATCAAGGTCAAGGTCATTGGCGAGTGGGGTCTTAATATGCATAATTACCAATAGTTCTGCCAATTTTCAACGCATTTGCATTAAACTTGATACACCTATGTTTTTTGGGTCGATGACTATAAATCCGAAGTCAAATTTAAGAAACTTATAATGGTGGATCTAATATGACGGCACTTAAATACCCAATATTATCAGTTTTTGTGAAAAATATTTATTAAGATTGATATTCCCATTCGATTTTGTAACAAAATCTTTTTTATAGAGGGTTTTTCGGGTTGCTGGTGATGAACGTGAAGTCGCGAAATTTACAATGGCGGATCCAATATGGTGGCTTCTAGTGACTAACGGTATTCCATTATGGATACTTTTACTTCCGTTATTAGCCGATAAAATGTTTTTACGATTCCAGAGTGCGCCACGCGGAGGTTTTGCGGTAGAATTTTACACTCCATTTTCTATTGTTTACATGTTTATTATAGAGGAGACCAGGGCGAAGTCGGCCCCGGAACAGAGTTGTTTTTGCAATTATCTCGAAATCTGTATGTTGTGTGGACTTGCCATTAATACTGTAAACGCGGCCTAAAACTTCTGTTCAGAGCGAAGTCGTGATCAAGCCACCGGGGCGGACTCGTCCCGGTGGTTTTACTCTATTTTCCGTTGCAAATGCGTCATTGTATTTTTCAACTGCAGGAAAATGGTACGCTAGAATACTTAACCTTTGTTATGCACACTTCTTCGAAATTACGTATTATGCACAGGGGGTATGTCATACCCCAGTCACTTAAAACGTTTATTACAGACGTACAATTCGTTATTTTGCCTCAAACAAAATTGCTGGCTATTGTTCAAAGCTTCCAAAATAAAGTCTAATAGGTTTCATTAATATTTTGCAACATAAAAGAATTATAAATGATATGTTAACTAAAAAAACCGAAAAATGGACTTTTCACTAAAAAATGCATAAAAATTCAATTTTTAATATTTTTTAATAATTTTTGCGGGATAACTTTCTTGAAATACTACACTTTTAAGGAAAAATATTAGTTTATAGCGGAGTTGAAAAAAGTATTTATTTTGCTATATGAAGTCACGCGTTTTTCAACTTTTCATCACTGCCAAGAGCAGACTAAAGCCGGGCGGGCAAAACTATGTATAGGATCTTGAAGTGTTATTCCTAGACTACAGGTAGATGGCAGCACAGGTCCCGACTCGCGTTGTATTAGAAAAACGTATTAGAAAAACGCGTTTGAAAATACGCTGGGGTATCTCCTACCCCCGGTGCATAACAAAAGTTAAAAGTATTTGAGCGTTTCCTAAAGCCGCTCCGAGGCAGACTCTTAAAAAACGAAAACGAAGAACGACCGCCGTCCTTACTGACTCGCCTTAAATGAAGGAATTGGCGACTGAGCAGGCGGAGTCGAAGCGGAAGAAAGATGAGAAATCTGCTACAAGGAAGAGAACGACAAAATCGACCATTACCACTACGCCGAGAAAGAGATGCCGGCCCCAAAAAAAAATGCTACGCAATCAGAACCGCAGCCTTTGACGAGCAGTGGACGAAAAACGAAGTCAAGAAAGCTAAATAATATGTGCTGCGTATGCTCGGAGATAATAGAAAACAGAGCCGATGAAAAACAGTGCATTTCGTGCAGGCGTAAGGCACACAGCGAGTGCGTGCGCTTGTCAGACTCTGTTTCTACATGCTTTGACTGTTTCAGTGACACTGATAGCAAAAAAGAAAATTGATTTTCTTGAAATTATTTTTTGCTTTCCATTTTTTTACTTAAAAACAATGAATAAAATGTCCTATTATTTTTTATAATCAAAATTATGTATTTTTATTTAAAATCCAGTCCGAGAATAAAGTGACGACTCCGCCCCGGGAATTTTGAAATTTCAATTTTTGCACCTTTGTTGTTTTTACTCTATACCGATTGAACAAAGCGACTTAGAGCAAAAAATTTTGTAGCCAAGTGTTTACTCTTTACAATGGTATACTATGTTTCACTAAAATGATTTATTTTGTTGTTAAAAATTGGCACCGAAAAAATAGGGTCGACTTCGCCCCGGTCTCCCTTATATATATAGATATATATATATATATGGAGCATTCCATGTCAAATCACCGAGGATTTTTCTCGACCATTTTTGATTTGGCGAAAAATTTTTTATGTTTTTATACTAAATGAAAGCAGTTCTCATAATTTTTTTTAGATTTGCGACCCGATTTCCTTCGGTCTCGCTAACCGAAGGGGCGCGGCCGCAAATTAACTCGTAATAGCTAATAACTCACCAATACTCGCGACAGATTTCTCCCGACAATCCTGATGGACGCCAGGTGCGATTACGCGCACCACGTTTCCTAACTTAACTTCCGGTCTCAATATCCGCCACCCGGACGTGAGCTCAGGGCGTTGGTAACGTTCTTTCGAGGAGGAGCGAGGAGGGGCGTAGCGCAATCAACACAAATTAAACAGTAACAAAGATATATTTCAGAGAAATGATAAGCATAATATGGTGGAAATCCAACGGTAGATCAAAGGCAATTTTGATGTTAGTATGAGCGCGGTAACTGAATCGGTAGCTAATGCACGCGCGGAGCACGTGGTGATCTTATGTCCGCAAGTCTCCCCTTTCGAGCGAGTACGACGATGTCCGCCCGAACGGCGGCGTGAAATACCTGCGAGACTCCCAAGCGAGTCCGGCAATTCCGATCCGTGTGAACGCGAATACGCAATAATCTCAATCCGTAGAGGTAATCTCGAACTAAGCGATGTACAAACGAACGCGAGCAATCCCATCAATCTGAGCACGCAACAATTATCAATCTCGACACCCCGTATAAATCTGAATATGCGGTGATTCTCACCAGCACCGTACGGTACATACAACGCGAATTCACAAAGCCCAACGCTACGTAATAGCAATTTTCCCGAATACGGAATTATACGATCCTTTTCGAGCGAGCGCGACAATACTTGCTCGCACGACACGACGCAAAATATCCGCGAGGCTCTCGGTGTGGACATTGCCTATGTCCACCGCAACGACAATATTCCCGAATACGCGATATTCCCGACAACGCAACACGATACAATAAGCGCGGGCGTGAACAACGCACTAAGCCTCACGCGATATCTCCCGAAACGCACCGCCTGCGGCACGTTTCTATCCACGACGAGTAACATACACGAATACGCAACACGATACGATAAACGAATTGACTGTCGGCCGCGCGGTTTTTGAGGAGGACCTTACAATGAACTTCCCGGGTACGATTTCAGCCAGCCCTGCGCCCGCGATCTCAATTAAACGCCACGATAATCTAACCGGCATCCACCGCAACGGGAGCCAGTAATCACTTGCAGAGGTTAATCCGACGGATCGACACGGTAATTTAATCGATACTTGCATTCAATTGTACGGGGCCGTGGCCGAGATGGAGCTCTTAATATCGCGGCAGTACCGGAGTGGAGATCTTACAAAATCGCTGCTCGCTACTGCTCGACGGCATCGGGACACTTCTCTCGGGATGGCTCCTCGCCTGCAGCTGATTCGACAGTGATGAACGGCCGGCCCGGCGGGACCACGCTGGGCCCGCGCATGCAGCCCCAGGCTCGCAATTTTCTGCCCCGCCGATCTGTCGCGTGTGCCGCCCTGCTCGCGGCACCGCTCGTATCCGCTGCTTACCCGCGGCAATTTCAACTGGCTGTCCTGTGTATGGGCCTATCTCAGTGTTAGCCCGGCTGGCCAGGTCGTGGCTATCCTGCTCGGTGCCCCAAGTACCGCCGGGGCAAGGCGTCCGGGGCGTCCTCTCGCTCCGCGGTAGCGGTGACGCACCCCTTTTTTATGCTGCGGCGGGGCCAGGGATGTGCTGGGCGAGACCTGCCATGCGCCTTGGCGGCGGGGCCCGCGTGACCCGCCCGCCGGTCAACCGCTCACTCCAGCGTCCCCTCAGTGTCCTTCCTTCCCACGTTGCGACACTCCGGTCCTTACATTCACATCGTCCTCGATCTCATACTCCGGCACCGCCTGTTGTTACTACGAAATTTAACTAGAAGATAATTAGCGCGAGTAACCCTCCCCTACTCGGGCCGAGGCGCCATCCCCGACCTTCCCCTCGGCCGAGCAACCGTCTGGGCGGAGGACGTGACTTTGTCACGTTACCGATTTTTATCTCTACCCATACTTAAGTTATGGATTAAAAAAATGCAGTTTAAAATTTCAAATGCCTGTAACTTAAAAAAAAAAAAAAATATTGTAAAAAATGAGGTAAAGAAAACCGGGGCAAACTTGACACTAGGCTTTTTACCAATTTAAATCTATCGTAGAAACTTACCTTTCCTACTGTAAATGCGTCTTTATGTGCCAGTATTATCAATAGAATTTGATGACATTCTGAGTTATGGTGTAATTTTTAGAGCGACATAAGCGTTTTTGATAGTGAAAAGTAATTTTTCATCGAGCTTTACTCTTGCAAACCTATATGTAAGTGGGTGAAACTTCCGAAAACGTCGATGCTCAGATTCAGGTCAAACTTTGTAAATAGGTTTTTTTTAGATAAAAAAGACATATACCAAAAAAATGTTTTGCGACTCCAAAGTTTAGCAACTTTTTAAATATTTTTTCACATCACTTTTTTTTATGTCCTATGTATTATTGTACAATCATTTTAAATGCTTATCTGAGAAACATGTTTGCACACAGCTCTTTTTGTGAGCGAACTACAACTCTAGTATATTACAAACCAAAACAGCTCTCAAGTAATGTAAACAACCATAAAGTCATACCTGCCAAAGTAATAACATAAACATCATTGGCAAAACTTCAGAAAATCAGAAATGTTGTAAACCCATGTGACAACTCGTCTCGCGTGAAAAATGTATGCGTGGAGGCAGTAGGTTCCGTCTCCTTGCGGGGGGCTCCACTATTGTTAAACTAGACACATAGTGTGTCTTCAAAATACATGTGTAGGCTTTCCACGCTTGGAAAGTTGTAAACCCATGGGGCACCTCGTTTTGCGTGGAAACTATATGCGTGGAGGTAGTGGGTTCCGCTCCCTGCGGAGGGGTTCACTATTATTAAACTAGATACATAGTGATGTGCTTTCAAAATATAGAGCGTGGGCTTTCCACGCGTGGAAAGTTGTAAATCCATGTGGCACCTTGTTTCGCGTAGAAAGTATATGCGCGAAGGCAGCAAGTTAAAAATGTTAAAAAAGTTGTGGCTCATGACAAATGTGTGCGCACGTCCGATCGCGAATTTACTTACATAAATTGTTTTTCAGACATGAGTTTAGATGAAAATAATTAAAAATTCAACAATTTTTGTTCTCATTATTTCCAATGAATGTTTTACTTAATTCCGAATTTTTGTACTTTCTAAATACACGATAAACAATGTATTTTTAGTTTTAGACAATAAAAAATAAGTCCCAGATCAAATTATATCGATCAGGCAAAGTGTCGAGTTTGCCCCGGCATTTTTCAATTTGAAAATTTGTCTTTACGTCAAAGTCTTTTCCTTTCCTGGAGTCAAAACTAAGCGACGTACAACAACACTTTTTAAAGTAATTTTGTACCTGAAGGAACAGTCTTTAAATGTGTACCATTGAATTTGCTTGAAAATTTTAATTAATTGTTGAAAATTGTCTTTGAAAAAATCGTGTCAAGTTTGCCCCGGTCTTCCCTAACTTTTTTTTTGTTTTTTACTGTATTTTTCGAAGAAAATATCGAAAAAATTCTTAATGGACGATATGACTATTTTTTTTAGGATTTAAGTAAAAGATAATTTTTTTTCTTAATGCGACCGTTTTAATTTGTTTCAAAAAAATCTCACAAATTCTAGACTTGGTTTCGAAATTTTGAAGCCATTGATGAAAATGGGATTTCAATAACTTCGATTTTTTAAGGAATTTTTTTTTATTTTTTTTTTTTAAATAATTTTTTTTAAATAAGATAAACTCTACCGATGGCTATCAAAAAATTTGATAAATTTATAGACAGCAATCCTGAAATTTCGATCTGTAGATAAAGAGGAAATTCAAATATTTTCTATTTTTTAATTGCATTTTCACCTATTTTTATTATTGAATTACTTTTTTTTAAATGGAATATTATAAATTGGGGAACTTAACGGATAGCATGTGACAATTAAATCATATAGTGAATGAAAAAAAAAATAAATGAAAAAAATAAAAAATAAAAATAAACATAAAATAAATCAAAAATATATATTTTTTATTTATTTTATCTGTCTCTTTCTAAGGGGACAATAAGAAAAAGACGAAGAGTAAGTGAGCTAAGATTAAATATTATGCGACGCCCTTATAAAAAAATACACTCAACTTTGATGGTTAACACTCGAATTTGAGTGTTAACACTAAACTTACGCCCAAGAGTTAACACTCAAATTTAGGCGTAAGTTTAGTGTTTGCCATCAAAGTTAAGTGTCAACACTTAAATTTAGGTGTAAATTAAATGTTGACCATTAAGGTTTAGGTAAGTTGTGGGTTTAATCCTCAATGATAAGTGTATATTGGGAGTTTATTCTCAATGATAAATGTAAGTTGGGGATTAAGCCTCAATGTTTAATGTAGATTGGAGATTGATCCTCATCGTTCGATGTTGGTTTGGTGTTAACAGGGTGTTAACCTTTAATGTTCTATGTCGATTTAATCAGTGTCGCCATGATCCCTTTATTGTTGAGTGTCGTTTAAATGTTATTGTGTTAATCTTTGTTAAGTGTCAATTGACGGCTTAATTTATTGGAAAAGTGTTTCAGATAAAAGATGAAAGGTTTGAAGGGGGCCAATAGACGATCTTATTGGATTTTGGATACAGGGCCTGTATTGAGCCCAATAGAGCTTAAGTCAAATTTTTTAAATAAAAGCCCCTATTTTTTATTGTACCATCTTTTTCTATTAATTAATTTGAACAACTTTTGCTTGAAAAATTCTTTTATTTGCTTAATACTTTTTGAGATATTCAAGGAAAACTTGGTAACTTTTTCAATATTTAGCTTGTGATATCTTGATAATTGTTTGCCAGAGAAAAAAGTGGTACAGGGAACTTTTTAACTTAATTTTATTTCAAAAATGTGGTGTTGCAATAGTATACTCCAATTTTTTTTAAATATTTGTATATGCTTCTTCTTGGAGTGTTTACAAATATTTAAAAAAATTGGAGTGCTATTGCAACAGCATATTCTTAAGACAAAATCAAGTCAAAAAGTCCTCTGTACCACTTTTTCCTCTGGCAAACAATTATCAAGATATCATAAGCTAAATATTGAAAAAGTTACCAAGTTTTTCTTGAATATCTCAAAAAGTATTAGGCAAATAAAAAAATTTTTTCAAACAAAAGTTGTTCAAATTAATTAATAGAGAAAGATGGTACAATACAAAATAGGGGTTTTCGTTTAAAAAATTTGACTTAGCCCCTATATTGGGCTCAATACAGGCCCTGGATCCAAAATCCAATAAGATCGTCTATTGGCCCCTTTCGAACCTTTAAACTTTTATCTAAAACACACTTTTCCAATAAACCAATAAAGGAGACCGGGGCTATACCGTCAGTTTTTTTTTGGTGCCGATTTTTAACAACAAAATAAATAATTTTAGTTAAATGTGAAATACCACTGTAAAGAGTGAACCTTTAGCTACAAAATTTATATAGAAAATTTTTGTCTACGTCGCTTTGTTTAACCGGTATAGAGCAAAGACGACAACGGTGGAAAAATTGAAATCTCAAAAATGCCGGGGTTTAACCGTCACACTGCATTTTTAATAGATATACGTACATTTAATCCTGAAAAATGATAAGATACATTTTAATAATTGTTTTTTAAAAGAAAAATATAAAAATTTATTTAAAATTTTTATGTGAAACATTATTAAAAAATAGTTACGAAGGTTCCTCTTTCCGCATAAGTCACTCGCCCGACTTGTTTCACTCCTCGACGTCCGATGACTCTATTCGGTGTCTGAACGGTTGTAATTCCCGTCTCATCCATATTCCATATGCAGTGAGCCTGGAAATGCCCGGAAATGCCTTAGACATGCACCCGGACTGCTTACTGACGGATTAGCCCCAAACACAAGTTTCAAGTTTGATCGCCCACGAAATATTAGACATCAACGATAATGAAAAAACTACACTGGATTCGTGTTCAACATGCATTACTCTTTATAATCACGTACCTCGAGATTTGGAGAGCAAATATTATTGCAGATATTACAAAATTTCCACGCGCAGAAAATGTAACTTTCACCTTCCAAAAACACGTTTGCCCTCGTAAAAATCATAACACGGCAGGTAACCTACCGAAACTCCGTTGGTCACATGGGTACCATAAGCAGCGTTTACAATGTTAATACCGAGTTCGCACAATATACAGGTTCCGAGATATTTGATTTGACGGTTCAACTTCGTTGACGGTTTAGCCCCGGTCTCCCCTACTTTCTGAGATAATTGGTGGAAATAATTGGCACACGAAATGAAACCTTATTATATATATGTTATATATATATATATATATATATATATATATATATATATGTATATAAACTTTGCTTAGTGTGTGGTGATGTTTTCTTTTGCGGGTATGCATTATCGGCGGAAGCAAATTGAAAACATTTAAATGTGGGGTTTATTCTCTTTGGGTGTTACTTTCATTTGAAGGTTCATATTTTTAGGGTTTATACCGTCATTTTTAAGGATTAACCATTAATTGAAGGTTAACCATCATCCAAAAAAAAACCCTTAAAGTTGGGTGTGATTTTGGACCGCCAATTGAAGGTTAACCTTCAAAAACATATTTCTAATAACTTTGTGCAACTAAATCCAGCATAAAATAATTGCTCCTTGATTGCTCTTTATTACTTTAATAATTTATTGCATAATTACTAGAAAATTAACAAATTAATTATTTTACAAGTGACGACACAGCCACTTGGCTGTCTATTGGCTGCCTATTGTAATTATATATGGCTTGGCCGCCAACGGAAGTATTCAAACATAATATAACAACTCTATTGTTTATAACTATGTCTCAAAGAGTTTAACCAAACCCTTTAACCAATATTAATTTTTAGTAGAATAATTATTCCTTGCTTGCTCTATTGAGATATTCAATCGCTCCATTCGTATAATTAATTTTGTATAATACTTTAGCATTTTTATTGAAAAATTAACAAATTAAAAGCTGGAGCACAAACTTTTGCGTAACGCATAATGCATTAGACAATATGTCTGCCAACTATTGGCTTAAAATTGATTTTAATTAATTTTCAACTATTGTATGGTTTTCCAAACTCTAAAAAGTTTTTTCCAAATTTCTCCAAATGATTTTCAAACGATTGAAAAAAATAATTATAAATAATTTTTAATTAGTTTGTCAACTATATGTCGGTCTCAATGGACCTGGGACCATATCCTCGAGCCTGTTTTAATGATTTTCGTATGCGACTTTCTATTTGAAAAGCATCGAATTTCGCATGCAAGTTTCATGAAAACGATTTGAGAATAATAGGGCTCCTGCTGTATCTACCCAGTGAACACATTTCATAACGGCAATATAACATGGAAGTTACATGTAATATCACAATGTTATTCTTGTGATATATAAGGGCTACATAACATGGAAGAAACATGCAATTTAACATTTGTTATATGCAGGTAATATAACTGTTGTACATTTTTTTTACGTTACAGTTATGTAACAAAAATTGTGTAATTGTTACGTAACACGCTTGGATCAATGTTAGTATAACTAGTAATATTCTGGTAATATTAATGGAGTGTAACGGAATAACATATACAATATAACTGTTGATTTGCTTACTGCTCACGTTTTTCTATGTGGGTGCCCGGGCTTTTAAACCCTGCATCGTTTTATTTTGCTAGAGCTAATAATAATCTGCGCTTTTCATCATAAATTTTTAATTGTTTTTAAATATATATATTTTGTTTGAAAGGTTTAATATTGTGCAGAGGCCCTTTAGTTTGCCTTAAGGCAAAAATTATAATTTACAAAATACATAATTTATAATTAATAATTATTAATAATTTACAAGATATTTATAATTTATATGATCAATTTATATAATCATCCATCCATATCGGTAAATAACGTAATTAATCATCATGATGCATATTACCATTACATGTACCAATTTAGTAGAATGCATTTACGTACTGCTTCTATGTACATATAATAGATATAATGTCAATATTAAAAATTTGTGCAGCTATATACTCTTTTTAAACTTAATTTGTTTCTTAAGATGATTTTTGAAAAATTATATATTTGCGCTGGTTGTGACATATGTAGACTATATATAACACTTACATCAAATTAAGAAGTAGCCTACCACGTAAGGCAGTTGGCTCACGATCCAGAGGACCCGAGTTCGAATCCCACCAAGGTAAGTGTTTTTTAAATACGAGAAAATATTTATAATTATAGACTGCATTTTAAGAAACAAATTTAGTTATAAAATTGTAATAAAATCTCGAAAAAAAATAATATTTTTTACGCTCATTATTACAGCTAGTACAACAGTTGGTGTAACTGTTACGTAATAGTTAAATAACACGTTATGTAACATGTTATATTGCTGAGTCGGAAATTGTAACTTACATGTAAGTTACATGTAACACTCTGGTTGATATAACCTGTTATATTTGGTTACATTGCCGTTGCATTGCTACTATATTACTGTGTTCACTGGGCAAACACCAAATATAATTGATATATAACCTGGGAGTAACAGATTATATAACAAGTGTTATACTGTAGTAGCATAACAGTTATATAACTTTACTTTATTATTGTTATATAACTAGGTTATAAAACTATTATATTACTCCGTTATTCATATGTTATAATAAATGCACAATTATACAACTGCAATATATGCGTGTTATACAACAACGATTGCGTTGATATTATATAAATATTATATAACGTAATTTCAATTACTGCCGGAATTATATAACTTCGATAGCATGCGCCATAGAAGCGCGCGCAAGTTCGCGGTCTCTTTCCGCTTCTGCTCGTGCCATCGTGCCACGATCGTGACGTACGATATACATTTTAGAAGACCGCGGACCGCGCCCGTCCGTGGGAGATCGTGAACCGCGTTCGCGGGTGTCTCGTGTGCGCGACGGCCCGTCGCTCGTGAAAAAACGCGACGCCGGCGAGAGATGGTCAAGGACGTGCCTTTGATTCGCCCTCGTACGAGAGATAACCTATTTGAAAGTATGTATACGTATACGTTAGAAGCTAGGTTAGGACACGTTGTGCATATCAATAATGCGACAATAATATAGGTCTCTTTCCGCTGATCCGCTAGTGCCATCGTGCCACGATCGCGACGTGATCGCGACGATATACATTTAGAAGACCGCGCCCGTCCGTGGGAGATCGTGTACCACGTTCGCGGGTGTCTTGTGCGCGCGACGGCCCGTCGGTCGTAAAAGGACGCGACGCCGGCGAGAGATGGTCGAGGACGTCCCTTTGATTCGCCCTCGTACGAGAGATAACTTGAAGATATGTATATGTACGTTAGAATTAGCTATTATAGGTTAGAACACGTTGTGCACATATATAATATAGAGGTACTTTCCGTTTTACGCACGATGCACTGTCACGACTTTTTACCCGTTCGGGCGCAAAGCCGGATCAAAAGGGA
>NW_020219887.1:128084-142984 GCF_003070985.1 Temnothorax curvispinosus | reverse complement strand
TGTCACGACTTTTTACCCGTTCGGGCGCAAAGCCGGATCAAAAGGGAGTTGCGGGAGAGTAGGATGTCAGGCCTCTCCGACGGATCTCTCGCACGAACCGAATTTCTAACGCGAACGTGAGTGTTGGGCGCCAGACGCGGTATCCCGCGTCCACTAACGCGAAATTTATCACAAATTATCGAAACGTTTATCGTAATTAAACGGCGTGCGAGAAATCGACCAGCTCGGCGTATTACTCAGGGACGAAGGTGATATAGGGCAGCGCGAATTGTGACGGGCGACACAGAAATTACGAACTCAAACAATTAATAACAAAAGAGATTAACATTTATTGCAAAGAAAAAAAACAATTAGCTCACGAGATTGCTCTAATAAATTAAAGAACCGTTGATTCATCTCTCACAAAAGCGAAATCATATAGACGTGAATAATCGTGAGCGTGGAAGAATAAATCAAAAATCGCTACAACCAGGAAAATAATAACTCCGAAAACAAGTCAAAATTTTACGCGATCTCAGACGCCAAGTTTACTCTAGAAAGTACGCAGGGTCGCGATTGTTCAGAATGCTGTCGCCAGGAGAGAGTATCCCCGACATACGAGGCGCAATATAACACAACGACGGGCCAATAATCAAGCCCGAACGCGACAGATAACGCGAAATATTTAGGTTTTATCGCGCCGAGGAAATCATCAGCGCGAGAAGGATATCGTACTCAATCTAACGAATTTTTACGGGACATACGCCCTACGCAAAAGAGTACTTAATTCAACGCGAAAGAAAGAGTATCCTCCGAGGAGAGTAGCGCTAAACCAGCGCGAGACTACACAACGCAATAATGTCTTGACGGACTTACAGACTAACGCGAAATAAACTAAATTTAACGCAAGAGATGACGAACTTACATACTAACGCCATGTACAACTAAATCTACGCAGGGGAAAATATCTACACGAGGAAAACGCGAATTTGACCGCAAGCACACGAGATTACGGAAACGGCGTAACGCAAAAGAATTATTCTCGACGAATAAACTACGATCACGAGAGTTGCGCGGGACGCACCGCCGGGTAATACGCGATCGCGACCACAGATACCGTAAGAATGTTCGCAAATTACCGAATCGAGATATCTATCGCGATCTCCAGGACCTTCACGCGATGAGTACTATTCACTGGCCACGAGACCATCCCAAAGCCCTTCGCTTTCGCTCTCGATCGCAGATGTAAAATTGTGAGATCTCAATTACGCGAGTACTTTAGGCGAGAGCGTGGCCCGGAGGGCGGTGTCGTGGCTTACATTACTACCGTCTATTACGAGGCAACCTCACCGGTAAGATGCTTCCTCGGTCGGGGTTGTCCTCTCCGCCGTCACCAAAAACCGTCGCGAGAGAATCAGGCACCAAGTGCGCAGCAAGAGTCGGTCGGGAAGCGCTCAAGAAAGCCGTGCGTGTCGTCCCGAGGGTGGCTCAAGAATGATCGCGGAAGTGCGCTCGATAGAGGCGTCGATCTAACGCCCCTAGCGGGACATGCGCGACCCTTCCGCGCGATAAGCGGACCAATTGACGATGAGCTCGCAAGCTCGTGTGGGAGCCGCTAGCAGGGTTATCGACCGTGGATTCGGCGGGGCGTTCGAACGTGCCCTTCGCGCTCGCGGGGTCCTTCCAGGTTTCCCCGTTGTAGTAGGCAAGGCGATGACTCCCGCGGTGTCCTCTGGCTCGACTCGGGGGCGGTGGCCATCCATCCCCAGAGTCCGTCTGGCCTCGGAGGACTGCAGACAGGCCCGGCGCCGGGCCCCTGCGATGCACAGGTTCGCCTGCCGTTGCTGGCGCGCAGCGCGCGCGTCTCACGTCGTCCCTCGCTTAGTAGCGGTCCCCGTAACTCGGGCTCCTCGCCCTCGACATCTCGCTTTCGGTCCTTGTGATTCCGTTTATCATCCGGCTCTCCTGGTACTCCTCGTCATCTTCAGTGTGGCGTTGGAACTCCAACTCGACGGGGTGAGGCGCCACGCAATATCGCAAGAAAAAAAAAAAACAATAATGAATATTTGAATCGCAACTTTAATACGCCCCTGGAGATCGAAGGTTGATTCGTGAGCCGTCCTCGGGCGCGCAATCCGCGCCTTGTGACGGCGGCGGAGCGCTGCCACGCCGCGGCGAAACCGCAACGTCACAGCACATAATGCATCATTTATCCTTGTTATTCATCGAGTGTTAATAAATAAGGATAAATGATGCATTATGCGCATCATGCGTAAAACGGAAAATACCCTAAGGGCCCGGACACACACTTCTGCACAACGCATAATACGTAAGCATAAGAAAATTGATTGGTCCATACACATGTGCATAAGGAAATAGACCAATCAATTTTCTTATGCTTACGCATTATGCGTTGTGCAGAAGTGTGTGCTCCCCGCTTAAGGGTCTGTCTACAATCAGTCGTATATCGGAGGGTATTTAACAGTGTGACATTGAAATGTTAAATTTATGTTATGCAGAACAAGAATGTTGATAAATAAATATTTAGACGACATTTTTATTTATTATATAAAGAGTTATTATATAAATATAAAATGCATAGTAGTGCCTCTGATTTCTTTTAGAAAAGTTTAGGATAATCTAAGATTATCACACAAACGTATCGTTGTGAAAGAACTTATATACCAACATGTTTCTAGAGTTTGAATATAAACAGAAGAAAATAGTTTACTGTACCAATGGCTATGAGAAAAAGGAGCGGCTCCGGTGCCAAACGTCAACACAAATGCAAGCTAGTACCGATCTATGAGAGTTTCTTTAAAGACGAAGACCTGACGCTAGCTCATCCAAATTTCTGGAATGAATTGTTCCTTATTAAACCTATGGTACGTATCCTGGGACTGTTTTTGCCATTTTCCGACTTATCGAAGATAAATATTTATTTCATGCAATATATATTGTAGGTACCTCACATCGAAAATGAAATTCTACATATGACATCGGAACAGCTAAATGCCAGCAAAGAAAATTTGAACGCATTGGTGTGCCACTGTGTTGACACATTAGTCGATGAACATCCATTTAGAATAGTATACGCGTTGCAAACTTTAGCAGCCGTCATCCAATCCATGTACAAGAAAGCCAACCAGGGAGACTATGGATTTAATTTAATAGATATTCTAGTAACCTCCATCGCCGAATAATACCCTGGGCCCAAACGCGATAGCTCCTAGTGCTTCGCCACCCAACGTGATGGCTCAGCCGTTTAATCTACTAGCAACTTTCCTGCAGTACTGGTGAGAATATAATATAAATTATTACAAAATTATTGATAATTCGCTGCTTAACAATTGTGAGATATCTGCATTTGCATTACAGTTCGATAGTTATGCAAGTAATTCGAACGGAGGCTATAATGAGTAATGTGAAGCTGTGCTTCTTGATACTAAGCTGCATTGCGGAGGACCAATATGCAAACAGTTTAATGCACGACGCGAATCTGGCATTTAGAGTTCAGCTACATAGAGTACCTATGCATTATAGAAAGTTGCAGGATAAGGCAGCGCCGGCTCAACCGCTTGCAGCTATCTTTTCAATATATGTTTCAGGAGTTCGTGTTTCTTATCTCTCTCAAAATATAATAGAAATCAAATAAGGACAGAGTTCCACTAGTGTCGAAGCATTTGCAGCTTACAGCTTATAAAATATTGCTTATAAAATGTAAATGATTGTCTAAATTTCGAGACGGAGTTATAATAAATTAAAGAACGTTTTAAATGCTCGTTTTTCATCATGTTACTTAAAATGATTGTTATCTATATTGTTTCGTTATAGATTTGCTTGTCGAGTTCGTGAGATCATATATAATGAAGAAATTTCCGCTTGAGTTATATCATCAATGTATCATCAATGTATCGGCGTAGTTATTTTTTTATTTTTTAATGCAATAGGATTTTTTTTACTATGGCATGATTGAGAATTAGAGGTTGCAATGTAATCATAGAGAAATGGATATGTTTCCATTATCTTTCGTACTTATAGCTTAATAATCTTTTTTAATTTGTTTACAATCAAAATGTGCTCATTTATCAGACATTAGATGGAGATGTACTTATATGGAAGACTTAGGTTAGTGCGGAATATTTCTACAAGGAGATAGTGCTAGCACTCCTGGTTTAGACCAGTGGGTGCTGGAACTGCCCCTTTTAGGAATAGAGTCCGCACTAACCTATAAATCTTCCAGAGGAAACATGAATACATCTCCTTTTGAGGTCCACTAGACAAGCATGCTCGTAAAATGATTCAGAAAAGAGACTATTGAACTATAAATATAAGTCCGACAGATAAACGCGTTATGATAAAGTAAAGGATAGTATAAGTTATATATTATAAGTTAATTATAAGTATCAATATTATTTGTCATACAACTCTGAAATTTGAATCACTTGTCAGTGCTTAAAATGTCTTATGTTCATTAAACCGCTAGTAAAATTTTTTTTTACGAACGCAATTTGATTGTCTTTTTACAAAGTTCTGATCGAAAATCAGAGATTGTACACAATTGACTAGTTTTACATAATTATTTTCTATAGAGAATTGGCTGGTGGACTCCACAACAAAAATTCATGTTTGATGCTTATAATAATACATATATACATATGTACAAGTACAGCCTATATTTAATTGTATATACAACAACAGTAGATCTATTTAAATTGAAGAATGTGGAAGCCACCAGCCAATATGAAGTTTAGATTGAAGTATAGATATATCGCATATATTCCATAGAATATACCAAAGATTTTATATGTGAGGAATCCTTGAATGATCCTTGACCGGATCAATATGTATTGTGATAAAAAGCTGTTTATTAACAAAAAATGTTTATTAACCAAATGTAAAAATATATTAATATAATATATATAGAAAAATATAATATATTTTTTTTACATGTTTTGAGTGCAAAATATATCTAATAAAATGATTATTCAATATATATTTATATTTGTCCCTTTCCTACGCAAAAATATGTATGTACTTAATGACTTTTTCTGTTTAGATTTTCCTAATCAACCAAATCTTAAAGTATTATATATGAAATAGAGGTAGAAAAAACTGAGAAATATAATAAAATTCAAAAATTGCTAATAATAAAGGAGTTACCGATTTCTGTTTAAAAAAATCTGTGTGATTGCTCTGATTTCCGCAGTTTTTTTATGGATAGAGTATATTAAAGGTAAGTTGGTATTGAATTTGGCGAGAATCGGTGAAAGGGTTTCCGATTTTTGCCTTACCGATTTCTGCTTGAAAAGTGTATAAGTTATACATAATATACATGTAATTATATTTCAAGTCTCGTTCTTTGGGATTACACATAGGTATATAGTACCGCTACTTCCGCTAGGCTGAGTCACAATATTTAGAGAGTATAGAGTAAAGCTTTCGTACGCGCCTGCGCGTACCCTCACAGCCGTCATATCTTCATAACGTTTCTTGTGCTCGACAGAGACACATCGAAAGAGAGTTTTTTGCCCTTGTCAACAATTTTTCTTGGAAAAATGTTTTCCAATTTCTCTAAAAGATGGGGAAAGGAAAGAAGAGAAGAGAAGACAAGGAGTCAGACGAGAAAATCCTCAAAAAATTGAGGAGGTTAGAAAAGAAAATTAAACGAAAACAGTCTGTCGACGTGTGCGATTCAGGTAAATCTGTTTTTTTTCTTTGATATTATTATTCCTTGAGGTATTGGCTTCGTGTTCTCGCAATGAATGAGACACGTTTGCGCTTTATGGCTGGTGACTTTTGCACGAAGGAGGTAATAACAACCAGTGCTTTACTTGAATCTATGTCTGTTTTCAGACGATTCAGCCCTCAAGTCGAATAATGAAAATCGTCCAAATAACATACAGGTCGATAACCTCTCTGTACATGACGCATCCAATGACGATTTAAAAAGCATTCTTGCGTCTAAGGACGACGATGCTAATGGACAAGTATCGTGTGATCAGTCCAAATCAACGGCTCAGGCCCCAGACACTGAAAGTGAGGTTATGGAAGTAATTTCGACACTTTCGGGAAAGACGTCAGATGAGGTTAACAATACGGTCGTGGAGACAAAACAGTTGGATGAAGAGACTAAAAAAGTTCTTGGGGAAGACCCAGAAAGTGGAAAACAGAAAGACATTGATCTTCATCCAGATTTGGTGTCCAGATGGTCAAAATGGGTGAAAGAAGGTTTGGCCAAAGAAACAAAAACGGAGGTTCTGGCCAAATATTCCAGAAAAGGAAATCTTTCTTTGGAGGCTCTTGCCTTAAACGCAGAAATTGCAGCTACGTTGAACGAAGCTGGCACTAAACGAGATAATCTGTTTATTCAGGAACAAAATTTTGCCGGGACAGCACTCGCAGCCTTGGGAGAAGCAATTACGATGATTCTGAAGGATGAGGAGGAACCTATTGGATAGGATGAAGTTATTGGAGCGACTAGCTGACACTGGGAAGTTGTTAACTCAACTTCATTTCCAAATTTCATCATCCAGGAAAGCTTTTATTACTCCCGTGTTGACTAAACAAGTCAAGGATTTGCTTCAAAAAACCACCCCGGATGATTTTCTCTACGGAGATAAACTAGGAGAAGTAATTAAGTCAGCAAAATCTGTGGAAAAACTCGGAAAAGAAATTAAAGTCCAGAAGGCCCCTGTATCTTCAACTGTCTCCAAAAAACCCAATTCTAAGTACACAACTACACAGGACTTACTTTAAACTGGAGAAGCCCTTACTCGAGACCAGGAACGTCGAACCAGGGCTACAGGACGTCACAGACGTCTTCGAAGTTCTCGAAGAATTAACAGTACAACAAACCAAAACAGGCTGTTCAAGCCAAGACTCAATCCACCCAGCAAGAAAAACAACAATAGTTGAAGACGTAAGATATACTGCTGGACGTTTAAAAAATTTTTACCAAGCCTGGGCGGCGATTACACGCGACAAATTTGTTCTTGAGTGTATTAAAGAATATAAAATAATCTTTAATCATCCTGTTTATCAAAGCAGAGTTTTCACTGGTAATAATTTTTCTAAAGAGGAAGAAAAAGACTTAGAGGAGGCAATTTTTAAATTAAAAGCTAGTGGGGCTGTAAAAGAATGTAAACCAATTCAAGGTCAATTTATTTCACCACATTTTTTAGTTCCAAAACCCAATGGTTCAAAACGTTTTATTTTAAACTTAAAAAATTTAAACAAATTTATTAAAACGTCTCATTTTAAACTTGAAGACTTAAGAACAGCAACAAAGCTTATCTCAAAAAATTCGTTTATGTGTACGTTAGATCTGAGAGACGCTTATTTTTTAGTAAATATTGATAAAAATAGCAAAAAATGTTTACGCTTTATTTTCAAAGGTACACTTTACGAGTTCACGTGCCTCCCTTTTGGTTTATGTACCAGTCCATTAGTTTTTACCAAAGTAATGAAACCCGTGGATAATATATTAAGAGAACAGGGTTTAATTTCAACAAGGTATCTAGACGATATTATTTGTATAGGATCAACTTACGAATCTTGCGTGAAAAACGTAACAATCACTAAAAGAATGCTCGAATTTTTGGATTTTTTGATCAATAAAGAAAAGAGTATGAATATTCCGGAGACACAATGTAAATTTTTAGGATTTATTATTAATTCGAGTCAAATGACCTTAGAGTTAACTCAAGAAAAAAGGAAAAAATTAATAAGTCTAATAGAAATTTTTTTACATAAGAAGTCTTGTAAAATACGCGATTTTGCGAGATTAATAGGATTATTGATAGCTGCTTGCCCAGCGGTTCCTTATGGTTTACTCTATACTAAGGTATTAGAAAGAGAAAAATTTATGGCTTTAATTGTGCAAGATCAAGATTTTGAAAAAACCATGTCGATATCAAATAGCTCATATTTAGACTTGAATTGGTGGAAGAAGAATATCCCTACTGCAAAACAACCGATAAGGCATTTTAAATTCGAAAAGGAAATTTTTTCAGACGCCTCTCTTACAGGCTGGGGAGCTAGTTGTAACTATTCTCATACCAATGGTTTTTGGACAGCGTCAGAACAAAAGCTACATATCAACCATCTGGAGTTAATTGCAGCTTTCTACGCTTTAAAATGTTTTGCTTCAAATTGTCGTAAATGTGAGATTTTGCTCAGAGTGGACAATACAACTGCTTTAGCATATATAAATCGAATGGGGGGCATTCAGTATCCTACATTAAATCGTTTAGCTAGAAATATTTGGCAGTGGTGTGAAGAAAGGGAAATCTGGATTGTCGCCTCTTATATACCTTCACAAAAGAATACAGACGTTGATAGGGAATCGAGAAGAACAAACATTGATACAGAATGGAAATTGGCAAATTTTGCATTTAAAAAAATCGTGAACAGATGGGGTTACCCAGAAATTGATTTATTTGCCTCAAGAAGTAACACTAAGATAAATAAATTCTGTTCTTGGAAAAAAGGTCCAGAGGCGTGGACCATTGAGGCGTTTACACTGGACTGGAAAAATTTAGAATTCTATGCCTTTCCGCCCTTTTCTGTAATATTAAAAGTATTACAGAAAATAAGGAATGATAGAGCGTACGGTATTTTAGTCGTATTGGCCTTCCCAGCCTTGGTATCCTGTATTTATATCTATGCTTATGGATAAACCAAAAATTTTTTTACCATCACCTGATCTCTTATTATCTCCCTGCAGGTCCTTGAAACACCCCCTGGCAAGTCATCTTTCCCTGGTTGCGGGAAAATTATGCGGATAGCATACAGAAGGAAAAACCTGTCTGAAAATGCCATCAACATTTCGATTTCATCCTTAACAGAGTCAACATTACGTCAATATAATTCTGGTTTAAAAAACTGGTGAAATTTTTGCAGAAAATTTAGATTGGATCCTTTCCAGGCGGGTATTGAAGCTGTGTTACAGTATTTAGCTCAACGTTTTGACAATGGAGCCTCTTACGGTACTTTCAACACCGAGAGATCAGCAATATCACTCATCAGTCTCGATGATTTCTCGAACAATCCAATAATGACTCGTTTCTTCAAAAGTGTATTCAAATTACGACCTACAAAAACGAAATATGACTCGATTTGGGATATTGAAGTAGTTTTGAGATGGGCAGAAGAGTTAGAACCTCTCGAGACTCTGGATTTAAAACATTTGACTTACAAACTAGTAATTCTAATGGCATTGGCAACCGCACATAGAGTTCAGACTTTGGCGTTAATAAAAATCAACAATATTTCTATCTCACAAGAAGGAATCCAGATAACAATAACTGAGGCAATTAAAACTTCGAAAGTAGAAGTGGATCAACCCAAGTTCTTTCTGCCTTTCTTCAAAGAGAGATCAAAGGCATGTGTGGCAAGAGCCATTATTTGTTACTTGGCAGCAACCAAAGACTTGAGGAAAAGTGAGAAAAATTTATTTATTACTATAAATAAACCTCATCAGGCGGCAAACTCACAATCCGTCAGTAGATGGATAAAAGAGTGTCTTAGACAAGCTGGAATTGACACACGATTCACAGCTCACAGTACACGACACGCTGCGACTTCGGCAGATGATCGAAAAAGAATAGATATAAATATAATACGTAAAACAGCCAGTTGATCAGGGCAGTCAGAGGTCTTCACTAGATTCTACAAAAGACCGATTTCTTCTGATCGAGGTGTGTTTTCTTCAACAGTTTTAGGAGATCGTTAAAACATATATACGTATATATACAAAACAATTTCAGTCGCCAGCAAATAATTCAAAATAAGTCGGTTTATTTCGACCCAACTGGCCAATTGATACAGGAATTGCACGACGTTTCGACCGAATTCCGGTTTTTATCGAGTGCCTTTTTTCGAGTTACACCGATCCGCATAACAAAATTAATTGCATCGTTGATGTGGTGTCCTGACTACATCAAGATAAACGCAAAGCTAAACACAAGAGAAAGAATTTATACATTTAACAATAGAAAAACTCTACAAAATTATTACAATATCACGATAGTCAAAAACAATAAAGTCAATTAACATTGTAAAATTAGTTAAAGCTTACAATTCTTATGCGTTCCAAGACAAACGGTGATACATGAGATTAAAACGTCACCAGCCATATCGAGGCACAACGTCCGAACAGTAAGACAGTCAAAGTCGAACTAAAGTTGTCAACGTAATCCGCGAATGACAAACAACGCTCTGGTAGAAAAAACGAAATATGAAGAGCAAACTAAGTAATACCAATGACACGGTTTATAAATAGATGACAGGCTTTCAGTATCGTTTTGTAAATTGATTGTGCAATCATGTTTTTTAATAAAAAACATTTCGGATATTTCTCTTTTTTTGAAATGCTTTTCTCTATATAAAATTTCAGGATGCTGCCACTTGAAATCATGATTGTGTGCAAGCCGGTGCTTACTCACAACAGAATGACTATCTGGATGACTATCTACATTTTTCCTGATATCACATCGATGTTCTTTGATGCGTGTTTCTAAGTGCCTTTTTGTATGGCCAATATATACAGCATCACAATTTGCACAATCAATCTTATAAACTAACTCAGTCTGACTGAGATTCGGCAACTCATCCTTTCTTTTCCTAATCACACAATCTAATCTCTTCGGGATGGTGTGAAGAACCCTAAAATTCATGTCTCGCATTGTACGGCTAACATTTTTGCTAAGGCCTTTTACGTAAGGTACAGTAATGCACCTTCGAGGATCTTGGGCCACTTCGCAACTGACAGGATCGTTGTTACGATTTCGCAATTCACCAAGTCGGACATTAACATATTTATCAACAACTTTCTTTGGGTAACAATTATTTACAAGGATCTTTTTGATTTCACTAATGTTGGAATTGTGAAACCGCGAGTCCGACAAAAAATATATACGTGTATATATATATATATATATATATATATTTTTTTTTAGTAAAAAAAAATTAAAAAAAAATAATAAACAATGTGTGTGTGTGTATTTTTTTGCCATTGTTTATTATTTTTTTTTAATTCAAAAATAATTTTAATTAAAAAATATATATATATAAGAAAGTGAAAAAATTCTTCAATGTAAATTTGTAACTCTAAACATCTACCTACGTGTAATCCCGAAGAACGATACTTGAAATATAATTGAAAATTAAACGAACTTACCTGTAAGTGACGTTCGATTGTAATTATATGAGAGTCTCGTTCGAAGGGATTACAACCCACCCTTTAAAATCCTCCCAATCACGAATTTTTTCTCCTTTCTTGTCGACAAGCTATATAGCTCTGAAAATTATGAAGATATGACGGCCGTGAGGGTACGCGCAGGCGCGTACCATAGAAAGCTTTACTCTATACTCTCTAAATATTGTGACTCAGCCTAGCGGAAGTAGCGGTACTACCTATGTGTAATCCCTTCGAACGAGACTCTCATATAATTACAATCGAACGTCACTTACAGGTAAGTTTGTTTAATTTTCAATTTTATATAGAGTATCGTTAAAGGAAGGTTGGTATTGAATTTGGCGATAACCGGTAAAAAAGGGTTCTTTCTTAATAAAATTTTGAATTTTTTGAGAAATCCGCCAATTTGGAGATATCGCGCTATAATTCTATTATATTCTTCAGTCTTTTTTACCTCTATTTAATATATTTTCCAACGTATCGTGATAAATATCAAAATGACATAATATGTGAAACCAGCAGCTTATAATGACAAGAGAGTGAATTGATAGCAGGTCAGCTTAGTAATTCCACAAACAGTTTTTATGGAAAATCAATCCCAGCGAGAAATGACCAATCGAATCGACGTCTAATTGACGTCGAAAACGTATATCAAAAAGTAATTAAAATATTCATCGATTTTGATTGATTTATGGCACAACTTTCGATGACTTTTCGAATCAAAATAAATCGATTTCGACTCGATATTGATTATTATTTCCTCACTGCAGATATGGACCAATTCACCGTCTCCGATTAACATGATCCTCCGATTAAACTCTTTGGTTCTTTCTAAGGGGGAGAGATCCATAGACTTGCAAGTTGCGAGGAGAAGACGGATGAATTGATGAGGGGAATTATTTAAAAATGGGAGAATATCTCTTGGAGATTGAGAACAGGTTTCCTCAATGTATTTGACTAAATAAGAGGCTTTACTACAGTACAATCCGCAATTAAATATTACATGGTTAATATTTTGCATTGGGTTGCCGCAAGGGCAGCGTTTGGCTGATGACAAAGAACGAGACGTCTGTCGTAGCGTGGACATAAAGTAAAGCATACATAGAAAAACGTAAGACGTAACAAACTGTAAAATATATAGCCTTTCGCGACTTACGTTATTCTCTACCTTATTTTAGTTTATTAACAGCCTTCCGAAGTTCCGATCACGGACTTATGTCTAATTGCAGCACTGCTGTTTGGCGCCGTCGGTGCTCAACGAAATATTCAAGTCGTTGCTCGGTTGCCGGGTTGTTTGCGCACGCCCATTGCAGCAAATGGCGGCTCATACATATAACGCAAGTAATAAAAAGCTCTGTTTAGCAGAGAAAACTACTTTGCAATTGTTGTAAAATTTGTGAATGTGATTGATGTATGCTTTTAATTTTGGCCGAAACTAAGAGTAATACACCAATCAAATTCACGAATTTTACAACTGCAGTTGCAAAGCAGCTTTCTGCTGAATACAATTATAATTAGTATAATGCCTGTATGTAGGTGCCTATATATAAAAACTTTTTTACTTTCTGTCTTTAATATTTATTTTAAATTATTTAATTTTTTTATTTAATTTAATTATGTTTAAAAAATAATGGCAAACACGGCAGGTTTGTCTAGAATTCTTAGATAGGTGAGCTACAGAAAGAGAGTTCTTTTAAAGTCAATTTTGTCTTTATTATGTGTAGTTATCTTTACAAAAAAAGAAAATATGTTGACGTGAAAGAAATTGAGAGTAACTAAAAGGTTTTTACATTAGTTGAAATAAAAGCAAACCAAATCAGTAATCTGTCCTGAAGATAGAATAGAAAATAAATGAACTGAAATAAAAAACCAGATCTTACAAGACGGAATTAAGATGTCTGGATTACTGATTGCAAATGTGAGTCGTAATACTGAAACATACCAATTATGAAAAAAAAGAAGAAAAAAAAATGAAAAAATAGGAGGGCCTCTGCATTAATGTCTGAATAAGATCGGTTCTTGGGCTAGAATTTTAAGCCAGAGCCATAAGAATGAAAGTAATTCTCAGATCTCAAGACAAATATAAACTCTAGCAGAGGCTTTTGTACTTTTTTGACTATTGTCTGTCTTCAAATATGGCGTCCCAATGAGAATCTCTTAAGGGGGGAGCCTCGTGTAAAAATTTTTTTTTGTTGCATTTTTTTATGGCTTGAAAAATTCATGTACCATCTGAAGAATATATTTCCAAAGTTTCAAGGCCTAAATCAAATCCTAAAGGACCCTAAGACCCTGATACTTATGATAAGAATCGAGTAAAAAGGCAAGATCGACGATCACAAAAAGCGACAAAAGAGGCCAGGACTGCTCGAAAAAAGGAAAATGCAGCACAATTAGATGTTTTTCTAGAAGAGGAAGGATTATTTTACGGCCCTGGCATCGCAGATTAAGCTTAGGTAAATATAAATCACTATATAAGTCACTATCTTTAAACGCGTTTTTCTCAAAACGCTTTTTTTTCGCGCCGGGGAATATAACTCAAAAAGTTAATGGCCGATCAACTTGAAACTTTGTAGAGATATTTGTATATGTATCGTATACTTCATGAACCTAAAAATATATTAAAATTTTTATAATAAATATAGTTTTTAACGATTTGTTTAAAACAGAAAATTGAGTAAATTTTTTTAAATGTTCCCAATTTTTCATTTTTTGGTTTTTTTTTTTTGCTAAATTTAGGTTCATGAAGTACAAAATAGAATCATCACAAAGAATACCAAACTGCAACTGGTGCACTCCCTCATCTTTCCCATTGCAACCTATGCAGTCGAGACATGGACCATCAAGCAGGCGGACAGGAGGAGGATAGAGGGGTTTGAGATGTGAGTGTTCCGGCGCATCCTCCGGATCCCTTGGACTGCACACCAGACCAATATATCGGTGCTGGAAGAACTGGGCATCAGAATAAGACTTCTCAAGCGAATTAATCAGGCTTACCTCCGCTACTTTGGACACATCGCCAGACGAAGAAACACAATGGAGAAGCTTGTGGTGGAGGGAAAGGTTAATGGAACGAGACCAAGAGGAAGATCACCAAACAGATGGACAGACCAGCTGCGGCCCCTGGTGGGGAGTTCGATTCACGGGGCGACTCACTTGGCGCTGGATCGGGGGGCTTGGAGCAACCAAGTCAAAAGTGCGATTTCTGTGGCGTCACCATGAAGCGCCGCCACGCCCTGTCAAGGGCAAAAGGATTGAGGAGGAGGAAGTACAAAATATCTTATTTTAATGGAAAAAATTTAGTTCGTTGATTTCAGATAATTACAAGGACCTGGGCGTTCCCCGGCGCAAACTCGAGGAGCCAACTTTAAGCAGCTGTAGCGTTGCCATTTTGTTTTCTTTTTCCAACAAAAAAATTTTTTCTTGTACATTAAAACTTAAATATTACAATGTATTTTATTTGAATTCAATAATTACTCCCACTTTTTGAAGTGAAACTTCTTTAGGCACGGTAGTGAATTCGATTCGCGACACGAAAAAGTGTAACGGAAGTGAAACTTCTTTGGTACGGTAGTAAGTTCGATTGTGCGACACAAATAGTGTAACGAAAATTTGACCAATAGGCGTACGGCGTTGGCGAGATGGTTCTTCTTCTGGCACGGTAGTAAGTTCGATTATGCGACACGGAAAGTGTAACGAAAATTCGACCAATAGGCGTACGAAA
>NW_020219887.1:96813-128074 GCF_003070985.1 Temnothorax curvispinosus | reverse complement strand
AAATTAAACTTCTTTAGTACGGTAGTAAGTTCGATTGTGCGACACGGGAAGTGTAACGAAAATTCGACCAATAGGCGTACGAAATGAAACTTCTTTGGTACGGTAGTAAGTTCGATTGTGCGACACGAAAAAACGTCACGAAATAGTGTCACAAAAATTCGACCAACGGGCGTACAAAGAAACTCCTTTTGGATCGGTAAGTAAATTCGATTTTGCGACTTGAAAACGCGTCACGAAAATTCGATCAGGCGTACGGCAAGACGGATATAGTGAGAACTGCGTATAACACTATATTTTCGAGTTGCGGGCGGCTTGGAGTGACTAATTCCGGTGCATTGTTTTTGTATTAATTTCAGAAAAGTTATGGCAAAGCCTTGCCTTCAGAAGTTTCACTTCTAACGCGCGTGGCGACCACACGCATGATTTTTTGTAATAAAATCTTTAAAAAAGTGCTGTTTACACGAGGCTCCCCCCTTAAGGGCCCCGCTCGCTGGACCGGACTTTTCACCTTGATCCTTCCTCTCGGACGCTAGCTGCCGGAGCTCTCCCTTTCCTGGCGGTGAACTCTTTCTGGTGATCCGACTCTCGTTCGGTTGGTCTCCAGAACACGCGCAGCAACGATCAATCCGTCAAGAAAGAGGTAACGGACTCGACACGTTCGAAGAAACGCAAACAAGTGCGGCCATGACACCTAACGAGTGAGGAAGGAGAAGGGGGCTCTTTGAGAGTGGCGACTCGCACGTCGCGCCATCTAATGTGAAACGATCGGGCGTTGTAAAACGCGAAAAGAATTCGAGCGCAATATCTGAACATATTATTTAATTTTTAATAAGTCCAATTATTAATATTTATTTTTATAATTGAACTTATTTTTTATTTTGATAAATGTAAATACAAATATCTTATTGTATTAATATTTAATATTAATAATTTAATTAGTTGCTTAATTTAACTTCTTGTTTAATAAATGAGCGGATGCAGTACTGAAAATGTACCTATTATATAATGTGAGGGCTTGTGCCGTCGCAATAAGTGGATTGCGCATTTTCTTTTCCTGGCTTACGCCGAAGTTTATTTTTGACTTATACAAAATGTCGATCTGAACGGTTGAAAATAAACTGAATCGAAGAAGAAAAAGTATAGGGGGGAACAGAAAGTAGATGACGAGAGCGCTACCAGAATTCAGTGAACTAACGAAAGAGGCATACGTATGAGTCGACGGGAGCGCCCTCGTATATGGTAAATAAAAATGGGCGCAAAAATAAATTAAATTAAAGAGTGGAAACGCAATTAGCGCGAACAAACCGCCGCCCTTGAAAGCATTGGCTTTCAACAGAAATATGTGCAAAAAATTTCTTAAATCAGGCATTATAAAGAAAGCGCTACAATAGATCGCAATGCCTATCGGTCGGATAAAGTGTTGTATGTAGAATAAATAAATAAACGAACTTATTGAATAATACAATGCATAATATGTAAAGTTTACTTAATCACTAAAAGGAAGCAAGCATATGCGCGTTATGGGGCGTTTATAGGTTCCCTTATTCGTACGAACCGTGACAGTGCGAATAATGCGGTCGCTACCAGGATGCACTTCAGTAATCTTAACCGGAGGCCAGAATAATGGCGGGATATTGTCCTCAATTAACAGAGCTAATTGTCCAACACGTACTGGGTGTTCCTTAGTTTGCCATTTGGTTTGTTGTTGACAGCGGTGCAGATATTCTCTTGACCAACGTCGCCAAAAATGTTGTCGCAACTGCTCCACATATTGCCAGCGCGAGAGGCGATTAATAGATACGTCTTCAAGTGATGGCTGTGGATAGGACGTTAATAGAGAGCCTATCAAAAAATGGCCTGGTGTCAAAGATGTGAGAGCCGCAGGATCAGTAGACATAGAGGTAAGCCGCCGGGAATTTAGAATTGCTTCAATTAAAATGAGTAATGTTTCGAGTTTCTCATAATTGAGTCGAGCATTCTTGGTAGTTTTAAAAAGATGAAGTTTAGTACTTTTAACCGCGGCCTCCCAAATTCCGCCCTGATGAGGTGCTCTGGGTGTTAGAAAGTGCCAGTTGATTTTTATGCCAGTCATATAATCAATGATTTGTTTTCGATTTTGCTGATCGCTGAATAATGTCGCTAACTCATTTAATTCTTGCTTAGCACCCACAAAATTTAAGCCATTGTCCGAGTAGATATCCGTTGGATAACCTCTTCTAGAGACGAAACGTTTGAAAACATTTAGAAAGGCTTCCGTCGATAAACTGGCAGCAAGTTTCATGTGAATTGCCTTTGTGGCCAGACAAACGAAAATTGCGATGTAACACTTTAGCAACTTGGTTGTTTTTCTTGATCCGATCTTGTAGTAAAAAAGACCTGCGTAGTCCACACCGCATTTCTCGAAGACCCGTTGAGGCATTGTGATTCTAGAAGTAGGTAAATCTCCTATTAGGGTGAAGGCTGGTTTTGGTAAGCTGCGGAAGCATGTGATGCACTTGCGAGTAAACTGACGAACAGTGTCTCTAGCGGAGACAAGCCAATAATTCTGGCGAATGGCGGACAGGGTGGCCTGCGGGCCTGCGTGAAAATGCCTCTTATGCTCGTACTTGATGATGAGACGTGAGAAAGGATGTTTGCCAGGTAATAATATAGGATACTTGGCGTTGTAAGAGAGGTGCCATAATTTAAGGCGGCCACATACTCTTAAAATTTCATTTTCGTCAATAAATGGATTTAATCGGAGCAAGCGACTTTTCTTAATTTGCTGCTGTTGCGTTAGTGATTTGATATCTTTAGAAAAATGCGATAGTTGGATTCCTTTCACCAATACTTGTGTGGCATGATTTATCTCCTCAGTGGAAATCGGTTGATGTATATCAGAGATTGTAGTTGTCTGCGGATCGTCTGGACGACTGCGCTTGCGTTTTAATGCGTTAATAAGTCTAAAAATGTGCGAAACTACTCGTAGAAGCTTCATGAGGCTTGAGAATCGGTCAAACAAATCAAATGACGATTGTTCAGTAATGATGGCAGCGACAACCGTTGACTTACGTTCTGGAATGTTTTTCTTGTCTATAGTGTGTGTCTGGCCAGTTTTCCTTGTTGAGACTTAACCATGGAGGTTCTGTCCACCAAAGATGTGAACTGGGCAGCAGCGTTGGCATGACTCCTCTTGAAAGCAGATCAGCAGGATTATGTTGAGTACTTACGTGGTACCAATCCTTTATGGCAGTTAACTGTTGGATTTCGTCAACACGATTAGCAACGAATAAAGTCCACGTGCGGCTGGTAGATTGGAGCCAAGCGAGTACAATGGTTGAATCGGTCCATAAATATATTGAGCTTATTTCTCGTTTAAGAGCTTTTAAAACCTTGGTGATGAGCTGGGCCAATAAGAATGCTGCACACAACTCGAGACGTGGGATAGAAAAGGTCTTAAGCGGTGCGACGCGGTTTCTTGAGCAAAGGAGGCGTGTTGCGTGTTCTCTATCCTGAGAAGTAGCGCGTAAATAAACGCATGCGCCATAGGCTAGCTCACTAGCATCTGCAAATCCGTGGAGCTCTAAACATATGTATTCATCTAGAGCAATGATTACGAGGTATGGTTCAGATTCTGCAATGCGGATAGCTCGTTTTCATAACGCCTCCACTTGGTGTGGATATCCAAAGGGACGGATTCATCCCAGTCAATTTTGAGACGCCAGAGTTCCTGGATGATAATCTTTGAAGTAACTGTAGCAGAACCGAGGAGCCCAAGAGGATCAAAGTCCAATGCGATTCTGGAGAGAATAGTCCTCTTAGTGGGTGCTGACAACGGTAACAAGTCAACAATGCTGGAAAATTTAAATTGATCGAAATTACAATTCCATATTAATCCTAGTGTCCTCGTTTCACATTCCTTGTCGGATGAGAGAACAAACTCCTTTTGCAGAATTTGCTCGATCCGAAGTGTGGAATCGTTTGAAGCCCATTTTCGGAGCTCGAATCGTCCTTCTTGAAGGAGCTGAAAGGTTTCAGTCTTGATGGTTAAATCCTCTTGCAGGGTGTCCGCGCCAGAGACCATGTCATCTACGTAGAAATCATCCAGTAGTATTGCAGCTTCAATTGGAAATTTAGTAGCACCATCCTGCGCTAGCTTCGTGATCGATCGGATAGCCAAAAGGGCCGCAGAAGCAGTGCCATACGTAAGAGTGAGCGATTCACAGACCTTTATAGGTTCATCTGTAGAATTCCTCCATAAAAAACGCTGAAGACATGTTTGGCTGGGATCGACCAAAACCTGCCTATACATCTTGTTGATTTCGGCGGTTAAGGCATACTTGTGCGTGCGGAATCTACACAGAATTGAGAAGAGGTCGTCCTGAATGGTAGGACCAACCATCAGTGCATCATTTAATAAAGTCCCAGTAGTCGTTTTGCAAGACCCGTTAAATACGACCCTTAACTTGGTCGTGGTGCTTGTTTCTTTGTACACTGGATGATGCGGGAGGTAAAAAGGTTGAAGGTTGCTGGTGGATTCCGAATGATGGGTTATCTCACGCATGTGTCCTAGATTCAAATATTCTTGTATGAAAGACTTGTATTCAGCATAGATTTTTGGTAATTTTATAAGACGTTTTTCCAAAAACTTGAAGCGTCGTGTGGCTACTTCCAGGGAATCTCCGAGATTTCTTAACTTGTCAGGTTTGAGTGGTAGTTGCACTATGAAGCGTCCTTCATTATTGCGTCTGGTAGTATCTATAAAGAGACGTTCGCATTCTTGTTCTTCAAGTGATGTTCTGGAAGAAGAAGTGATATTTTCAACTTCCCAAAATCTGTTGATTGCACGATGTAAATCTTCCATGATGGCCAAACAACTGATAGCTGAGCTGCATGATTGCGTAGCGTTTGCTAAAGGACCTGAAATGATCCAACCAAGATGTGTTTTTTGGAGAGTTATCAATATCGCTAGGAACGTTAAAATTGGGATTGGCAAGTTTTATAATGTTTGGTATCTTGACCTTGTGTTGATGTATAAATCTTTGTAGTAATTGATGTGTAATCTTTGGTAGAATTATGCATTGTAGTTGTTCGCTAAATCTATTAAAACGTGATTTGACGCATACATGAATTGCCCTTTGCGTTTGAATAGATCCGTTGACTATGCCCGAAATGGACATCTGAATTGTTTGCACTTTAAGGTGTAAACGATCGGCTAACTGCTGTGTTACAAAATTTACTTGGAAGCCGCTATCTAACAGTGCACGGCAAGGGACAACCTGATTGTCGAAATCAAATACATGTATAATGGCAGTAGATAATACAATATTATGAGCACGCGATTGTTGATCTAATAGGCATTGCGTAGCGATGGGCTGTGTGTCTTGTTTTGTCTCAGATGATTGAGATTCATTTGAAATCGAGGTTACAGTATTTGACGCGTTTGACAAATGTAGCAGTGTGTTGTGTTTTTTCTGGCATTGCCTGCAAGTACTCGAATTGCAATCTCTGGATCGATGCCGCAGTAGACCTCAAGCAATTCATGCACAACTAAGCCCTTTTTACAATCTGAATTCTTTTTTCGACTGGTAATTTGAGGAAAGCCTCGCAGTGATACAAAGCATGATTTTCTTTGCATTGTGGACAAGAGAAATTAGATGTGATAACATTCGTGGCAGAAAGACTCTTTGATTTGCTGGAAGGCTTTGACGAAGTAGCAGAGATTGGCTGACTGACATCTTTCCAAAAATTGCATCGAGAGCTTGGCAGCGCTTCGAAAGAAAATCTGTCAGTGACTTTAGGTTAGGTACCTCTTTATCGGGAATACTGGTTTTCCATGCCTTGTTAGTGGTAGAATCAAGCTTAGAGACAATTCTGTGAATAATCAAATCATCCCAAGACTCTGTGGGTTTTTTTATGGCTTTAAGAGCGCGTAAATGATTGAGAATGGTGTCTAATAATTCGCGTAGATTGACATGATTTTTTTTTCGTCAGCGCTGGTGCGTCGAATATGGCTCTAATATGCCTTTGAATGATCCAGCGCTTGTTATCGTAGCATTCTTTTACCGCCGTCCATGCTTCATGGTAGTTATCCGAGGTGGTTTCGATAGATTTTATTACTTCGGCGGCTTTGTCCCTGAGAGATGAACGCAGATAATGGAATTTCTCAATTTCCGTAAGAGCATCGTTGGTGTGGATCAACTTCTCGAAAGTATTCTGATATGAATACCAATTGTCATATGCACCTGAAAAAAACTGGAAGGTCGATCTTTGGTAGTTTAATACGCGTTTCTCTTGCTCCGTTGGCAAATGCGTTGCCTTCAAGAGAAGGCGCGGCTTGAACTTCGTGTGGATCAAAATGTTGTAAAATTGATTCATAACTCTGTGTTGTATTTGCTGTGCGAGAAGGGCATCTTTGTCAGTGATTGATTCGTCTGGTTTGAACAAGATCGAATTGATTCCACAGCTCGGATAATTTATTTTTACGTTCAGCAATATCGTGTCGCGAACCTTGTTGTATGTTGAAACTATCTAGGTAAGTTTTCAGACGTGTTGCAGCGGCTCTTATGTGTGCTCGCTTGGACTTGGCTTCTGAGAGCGCCATCGAATCCATCTTATAAATTTGTATCACAGAGACCGTTTAGAGACACAATGCTAGTGCTATGCGATGCGTAAACAAAATGTATATCAATGGCCGGTCAATGGCACAGGAAATGGATGACCAATTGTCCAAATGCGACAAATGTGGCGTTTGGCTTACCTCAATAACGTGTGTTGTACGAACAAAGATCAACAATGAAAATGGTCTGGCAGTAAAACGTTCTTACTCGTATGCAGCTTAGACCTTGTGGCTACTTGTAAGTTATGTAGCTTTGAATAAAATTCCTGAAATATCAATTTTTGCGATACTGAAATTCGTTGTGCAAGTAAGTCCGTATGGCTTCCATATGTTGCTGGCTCTTTTGTATGTATCCGAAATATCCGGCTCAAAGGACCAATGTATATGTGAGGGCTTGTGCCGTCGCAATAAGTGGATTGCGTATTTTCTTTTCCTGGCTTACGCCGAAGTTTACTTTTGACTTATACAAAAATGTCGATCTGAACGGTTGAAAGTAACAAACTTTATTGAAGAAGAAGAAGTATAGGGGGGAACAGAAAGTAGACGACGAGAGCGCTACCAGCAATTCAGTGAACTAACGAAAGAGGCATACGCATGAGTCGACGGGAGCGCCCTTGTATATGGTAAATAAAAATGAGCGCGAAAGTAAATTAAATTAAAGAGTGGAAACGCAATTAGCGCAAACAATATAATATTTTAATTTTTAAAATTGTCAAATTACGAACAAGAATTTTGTTGTGACTTTTACAGTTATAAAGTAACTATTTAATGGAAATAGAAGCCTAAAAAAATTAATATTGTAACGCAATTATTATAATGCTCAAATCATAAAATATTTACATTATCCATGTCTGCCAATACAATATAATTTTTTATTCATATTGCAATCTATATAATGGCAATGTTATTATATATTTGACAGGCAAATCAAAATAGCTTCGAATCGATATCGAAATGATGAAATATCGATGTCTTAACAGAAAATACATAATTTGCTTATTTACAGTCTGGCGTGATGAATGTATGTCACAAATAATCTCTTCTTTTAAAAAATGTCATAAAGCACAAACATCGAAATAAGCTTCAAATTTCGAGCATTATTTTGATATGATGTAATATCGATGATTTTGACGTCAATTTGACGTCGATTCGATGGGTCATTTCTCGCTGGGATACATCAAACTTCGTACTGATTGTATTGATTTTTTCAGTACATGAGAAACGTCATTTGTCGGCAACACGCTTTACATAAATGCTTTGCATTTCGAGACATTTCGTGTTTTCGTAAGACAATTTAGAAATTACACAAATATTTGTCGCTCTTCATCTACTAATTATACCTTCTCATACTTATTTCAATAGCGTATGCGCAAAATGAAAATGTTTTGATTATATACATAATAACATTTTAATTTTACATAATCGAGTAATAAATAGTAGCAAGCAACATTGAGAAAAAAATATTAAGAATACGGAAGTTAAGAAGATTTAACAATAGAAATTAAGGAAAAATAAAAAGATTCAATTAGATTGACAGATACAGATGAAGAACATCAATAATGACTAATTGTTTTATTGTGATAATACTCACCGATATCATTTCTGTTAGGATTGTAGAAGGCATTCACCACAGCCGGCTCAGTCGACCATTTGTTCTTGTCAACTGGCTCTCGCAACTTTTGTAAATTATAATAAGCATCATACTTGAGCACAGCAAAGATATTGTCCAAAAAGCGATTTTCTGTTATATTTAACTGAAATAAAATAATTTTTTGTACAAGCAAATTTAGATTATCTATACATATTTAAAAAGAAAGAAGATAAAAAAAATGGATTGTGTGCGTGCGCGCGTACATGCGTGCACATGCATGTGTATGGTGGTGTCACCAACAAGGAAGCGCATGAAAATAAAAAATTCCTTCCTTTTAAAAATTTTATATTACAGAATTGGGTAAATATACCGAATTAAAGACTCACTTCTTATGACCTTAACCTTGACATATATTATAGAGGTCACACTCTTGAGTAACTTTCAGAAGGTTTTAGCCGTCGCCCGTTCTTTATTAAAAAGTTTATTAAAAAGTTATTAACAAAATAATCTTAATGCATATAACGTGATTATATTAGATACTACGATACCATGTATGTATTTTACGAAAAAAACACCGAAGATTTTGGTGTTTACACCCAACTTTGGGTGTTTACACTCCATTTTCGGTGTCAGCGCCTAAATTTTCAGTGTTAACACCGACATTTGAGTATCGACACCCAAAGTTTCGGTGTCGACACTTAACTTTATATATATTTATATTTATATTAACTTATTTAACAGTTAACTTAGTTAACAGTTTATCAGATCATACAGAAGATATATAACAGAAAATCGCTTTTCTCTTCTTGTCCTACACCCCTAACTCATACAGCACACAAACGTTGAATCAACATCTCAAAAACATTGCATTGCAACATTTGCAATTTTGCATCAACGTTGCAAAATGTAGATTTAAAGTTGAAAAGACATTGCACACATGTTTAATGTCCGCTGAATTGCATAATGTCTTGTAGACGTTGTAATTCAACATTCAGAAAATATTATTTAACGATTGAACGGGTTAGTGATAATCCTGTGACTCTGACGCTTCCTTACACTTCTTGCTTATACTTGTATATAATACATCTTTATAGTGTTCAAAAACCTTGTAGTAGAACATTAATTGAAAACTATTAAAAACAATGCAACAACAATTGAATTATTAAATATTGATTAACATTGGCCACATTTAGCAGAACCTGTTTTTTGTACAACTGTTGGAAGAGTTTTCTGAGTTCTGATTGGATTATTTCCTTAGATCTAAAAGAACCCTTATGAAAAAGTACACTCAACTTTGATAGTTAACACCCAAAGTTTAGTGTTTGTCATCAAAGTTAAGTGTCAACACTTAAATTATTAGGTGTAAATTGAGTGTTGACCATTAAGGTTTAGGTAAGTTGTGGGTTTAATTCTCAATGATGAATGTATATTGAGAGTTTATTCTCAATGATAAGTGTAGGTTGGGGATTAAACCTCAATGTTTAGTGTAGGTTGGAGATTGATCCTCATCGTTGGATGTTGGTTTGGTGTTAACAGGGTGTTAACCCTCCGTGGTCACACCTATTTTTTCAAACAAGGAAGTCACTCTGGGTCATTTTGACCCGAGACGAACTTTGATCGTTCGCCATTTGACCATTTATCCACCGATAGTGTTGAAAAAATTCTCGAATGCACTTGCGATATTACTGAATTGATTGCTGTAAAAAAAGTGCCTCAGGAATTTTTAACATATAAAAAAAATTCGCGAAAAATTTGTTTTTTTAACGGTCTCTACCTATAGAGGATACTTCAAACTCTTGTAGATGGCGGACCAAGCTCCATTTTAAGCTAGGTATTTAGCTGATATTTAGATCCAAATAAGGTTAGGTCAAATTGACCCAGTGTGACCACGGAGGGTTAACCTTTAATGTTCTATGTCGATTTAATCAGTGTCGCCATGATCCCTTTATCGTTGGATATCGTTTAAATGTTATTGTGTTAATCTTCGTTAAGTGTCAATTGACGGCTTGGTTTATTGGAAAAATGTTTCAGATAAAAGTTGAAAGGTTTGAAAGGGGCCAATAATATACGCTATGTTAGCACCACAATAAACCTTGTTATTGATTATTATTAAATATCTGAGTATGTGATTTACGCGTCACCCCGCCGAATCTTGCGCTGCCCTCCATCAACTCCGCCCATAGCCGTTAGGTCGAGCTGGCTGATTTCTCGCACGCCGGATTAATTGCGTTTTCGTGTTTATTTTCGGGTTTTCGCGATCTTGATATAAATTAGTGGACGCGAGCAAACGCGTCTGGCGCCCTAGTGTTGAGTCTAATTGTCGGACTGTGCGAGAGACCCGTTGGAGAGGTCCGTCATCCATCTCTCCTCACCTTCCCTTTTGATCCGTCTTGCGTCCCAGACGTGATACCGGGCGTAAAAAGACGTGACAAGATATATAACTGAATGTATACTCAATATCTTAGGATGAAAAGACTTCAGAGTCTGATTCAAAGTATACATAAATACATATATGTATTTATTCATAATACATATTGTGACGTGGCACCGTGTGCCCGTCACAGGAGCCTGTGGCTCGTGCGTAGCCCTGGACTCCGACCACTCGGAGGAATGGACCAATTTATATTACGGGTCGTGTAATTTCTATTGCTGGTCGTATAGTTCTATTTTCAGGGAAGAGCGGCCGTACGGCCCTAGTTTCGGCAGGCTGGCGCCACCCGACGGGGCGGTAAGGCACCACTGAACTAGGCGCCGAGGGCCGAAGGCGCGAGGTCCGGCGAGAACCCAGGGGCCGATTGTAAGCCAGGGCGGCGCACAGTGGGGACAAATAGAAATTTACTGTTCAAAAATCGTTACAGACCGTAATTCTTAACCGATCAAGACGTTTTTTTTTTTTAAATTAATTATTAATAAATTTCCCACAAAACTGTGGAGTTCGATTTTTTAAAAAAACTCTTTGAAATGCACAATATTAATAACAATTTGAAAATTATTTTAACCTGAAGTTGAATTAGAAGAATTAAAGTTACTTTTGCATTGAGCTAGCTTACGTAACAGTTTTTAAGGTCACTAAATACAAATCTGTTAGAAACAAATGTTAGAATTAATATTTGACTATTGACAGTCGTCAAATTAAAAAAATGCATGTTTTGACTGAATATATTCTTTTACTCGAATTATTTTGCATTTGTTTTATATTTATTTATTTATTACTATATATATATACAGCGTGTTTAGGAAGCACCACGCATACTTGTCCATCATAAATAATATTTAACTTTTGGTTTTGACCAGATTCGTATTCAGTGACCTTAAAAACTGTTACGTAAGCTAGCTCAATGCAAAAGTAACTTTAATTCTTTTAATTCAACTTCAGGTTAAAATAATTTTTAAATTGTTATTAATATTGTGCATTTCAAAGAGTCTTTTTAAAAAATCGAACTCCACAGTTTTGTGGGAAATTTATTAACAATTAATTTAAAAAAAAAAACGTCTTGATCGGTTAAGAATTACGGTCTGTAGCGATTTTTGAACAGTAAATTTCTATTTGTCCCCACTGTGCGGCGGCCCGGCGAGCCCCGACGAACAAGGGGCCGAGGACTCGATGTATGTGAGGGACCAGCAATCCCGGTAACAAGGTAATGGGCAGTAGCGCGGGCGGAGGGTCGCGTACCGTACCGTGACGTTTTGAGAGAGGCAAGTGTGATCTGGAATGGAGATCCACGCGTCATTATCGTGAGTCCTTTGGGATTATTACCGTGAATCCTTCGGGATTATTGTCGTGAATCCTTCGGGATTAGCGTTGAGTAAATTTCAGATCTGACCTCCCCGCCCAGCACTGTCCCGTAAAGATATCGTGGAGTGTTCCTTTCCCCCCGGCTCAACCGTCGTATCATGGCGTGTAATTTAAGTGTACGATATTCGTTGCGTAATATGATAAATCTTTTATAATTCCGTTGCGGCCCAACAGTCATTCCTTTAACTTGCGCGTTATATTCGAGTGTATTCGCGTATTATAGGTCCGGCATAGATCACGTGTCAAGAGCATGCGTTTTGCGTGGAGACCGCATACGCGGTGCTCCTTTCGTATATTTGGAGAATTATATTAAGCGTTTACATTTTGCGGCTAATATTTAGAGTTTTGCGTTTACATTTTGCGGCTAATATTTAGAGTTTTGCGTTTACATTTGGCGGCTAATATTTAGAGTTTTACGTTTACATTTTGCGGCTAATATTTCGAGGTTGGTGTTTATATTTTGCGAATTTTAGAGCCTTTGCGTGTATCTTTGCGAATAGTAATCGGAGTCGGTGCGTTCTGGTAATAATATTGAGAGTCTTTGCGTTTAGATTTGCGAATAAAATCGAGAGTCTTGTATTGAGCGACTTATAGCGCGGTTAATAGCCAAAGTTTTCCACGCCCGTGTGCGCGGTGTATTTCTTGTGCGTAATCTTAAGGAAAATCTATATGGTCGTCGGCGTGTTCTTGTGTTGCGAGCCCTCATTGGCATTTGTCGAGCCCTCTCACGACGCCCGGATATTTACGCGTCCGCTATATCTCGCGGATCCTATCTGATATTTTGTGAATCTATTCTCTCACGTTGTGTGAATACAAGATCTGATATATATTTTTCCGCAAATTCTTTATTCATGTTTCGCCTAACCACTGTCAACGTCTCATAGAGTTGCCCGGTCCTTGAACCACGACCCTCTACCGCTGATTGAGCAGTCGTCGCGAGCGACCAGAGCAGCGTTATTCGAGTCAGAGTCTTAAGAGTATAGAGAATAATTAGAGTATATTGAGAGTATTTGGAGTCTTTGGGGCCACTTTGCATATTAAGAGAATTTCGAGTTATTTTGAGTGAAAAGTGGTGTGGCCTTCTCCACACCTGGCGCCCAACATATTTCGCGTTTGTATCCTGCTCTGCCAGTCGCTCAGTATAATTGTGGCGCGGTATATTTGTACAGTCGTGCCTAACAGCCTCGCGGCCGTATAAAATAGCGTCGCAATATATGTATTTATGTAGTTTGAATCAGACTCTGAAGTCTTTTCATCCTTTATATTGAGTGTAACGACCGCGTTTTCCCGCACGGAATTAGCTCGCCGGGCCAGGATGAGAAAACGTGGAGACACTGGTTAGTTTTACACAAGATATCTTTTATTCTCCTCCTTGTCATACACTGAGATGGAGGGCGTGAGTGTGCGTGTGTGTTTGTGTGTCGCTTCGCCGTGTAGGTGTGGGCGTTGACGCTGGCTCAGCCGACTCGCGGTTGATCGCGGATATGCTCGCAGACAGACGCGGAGGCGCGGAGCAGTGTCACGACTCGTGTTTATGCGGACTCGCGGACAAGTATCTCTACGGACAAGTACGGTCTTATCTACGCGGACTTATATCTATACAGACTGGTACGGTTACGCGGACGGATTCGCGGAGGCACGGTTGCCTTATACGGACGGTCAGGTGGTCAGGAGCTCAATCGGGGGCACCCGACTGAGCGGCCCGTACACCGGGGGCACCCGTCTTCCGTACGGCGGAAAGAGTTAGAGGCGCCCGACCCAGAGGCAGGAGAAGGCAGGTATAATCAACCGGGGGCACCCAGCTGGAGAGGCCCGTACCCTGGGGGAACCCAGGTAAAAACGGGGACACCCGTTCTTTGTACAGAGGAAGAGGTTGGGGGCACCCAACCTGGTGAGCGGTCTAGGAGAGTGGTCGCGTCGGAAGTGGGAGCTGGACAAGACTGGTGCCTCGAGCCGGCTCGAGTCCCCTATTTATACCCCGAACGCGAGTGTGGTGGGAGCTGCCCCACCGCTCGGGCACAGGGCCGCACGCTGAACACGTGCTAGGCGGCCGTCAGTGCCGTAGCGCTAGTGACGAATACGCGTATCGTCACAGAGTATATTCAGTTATATATCTATGTACACATATATATGCTGGTAGAGCTCCAAATACTTCCGTTTTGGTTGGAATCGACTAAATATTACTTCGAAGGGTCTAAAGAAGTGATTTCACCCATTTTGGTCCAGTTTTGGAGGAGGCCGAAAACAGACCCTATGACCCTCCTCCTTTCTTTTTAATAGTTTTATTTGAATTGTGAAAGATTAACAATTTGTTCAATGTTGTTTCAATATTGTAACAACGTAAAGAATCAATGTAGAAGAATCAACATAGATTTAACGTTAGAAAGATATTTATACTTCAACATTCAACATTGCAACGTTTCAGCAACGTTTTTTCAACTTTTTGTGCTGTATGGGATGGTAATCGTTTTAATGATAATACATAACTCAATATCATTTTTGTTAGGATTGTAGAAAGTATTTACCCCTATTTCAGAAATGCGTATTTTCTATTTAGCACACGTATTATTAACATAAAAAATGAAAAATAAAGAATATTTTTAAGAAAGATTTGCGCACGGATTACTGCGTTTGGCTCATAATCAGCCTGTTTTTCTAATGTTTATTACTGGAGCCTCTACATCGACTTAACATAAAATGGTTTCATATGGGTTTCCAACTTTTTACCCAAAGCGAGGTTTACCCCACACCGCTCAATAGGTACTTACTGTTGAAACAAACTATTTAGATCTTACTTGTGCTCTTTGTGCACTCTGTGCTTTTTATATACATGCACCCTATCGCGCACCATCTTTGTACTCTCTATGAATAAAGATCTCACTTTCCCGTTGGACTATTGAACTGTGTGGTCGTTCTCTTCGCTCTCCTCAACACTTAGGCTGCATTCGGGGAGCGCGCTATCAACGCTATTTGCTTATTCTATCTTTGTTTTACATCTGATAAGCGATAAAGATAGAACGATGCAATAGCGCTAATAGCGCGCTCCCCGAACGCAGCCTTACAATGCAAAACAAAGGCCTATCATCATGCAGAAGTGTAAGAAGGGGCATATGCCCCTCTGGATTTTAATTTTTTTAATTTAGAATAACTTTCTAATTGACAACTAGATAATTTTTTGTTTAAAATTTATCCACACATACTATCTCAGAAAAAAAATCAGAAAAAATTTAATAATCAATGACTTTTATCACATAGAAAACTTTAATAAAAAAGCTGAAATATATATGGTACAGTTATTGGAATAATAATGATTATTACAACAGATGAGGCATTAGTACTCGACTTATTGCAACACTGCCAAGTTTTGAAAGCAATAACACAAGCAATGGCGATTTTAATTTGTCTTCCATCTACTATCTGCACAATTGAAAGATTATTTAGTTCTTAGAGACGGATAAAAACTTGACTCGGGTCTATGATGAGTGAAGACCATTTGGATAATTTATGCATGTTAAGCATCCATCGCGTATTTGTTTTTGGTAATGTAGGGGGTAGGAATCGTTTAATCATTATATTGCGTTATTTCATTATTTGTATTCGTGCGTAAATGTATGCGCGTTACCATCTGAACGTCATTGCTACGCGTTACCGATAGTTTGTCCGTCGTTTTTTGTTTCTTAGCGGGTCGAGACCTGCAGAGTGCGCGAGGCGAGGACTGCGAGAAAAACCACGAGCGCGAAAGGTTGTGTCATCGTGTCGGCAAGGAAGGTTTTGGGCGCAACGGAGAGTTTCGCGAGATTGCGAGCGAGAGTTTTGTTCAATTTTATACCTATACACATTATAATAAACACAATTATTATTTCACCATTAATTAACGGAGATTTTTAACAATACCTCCCTATAAACTTTGGGGGCTCAGCCGGGATTGCGAGCAAAGAGATCGCGAGCTGCGAGATCGCGAGTTGTGAGAGACACGATTGCAAGCTGTGAGTGCGAACTAAAAATTGTGAGATACCGTGAGAAATACGTTTGCGAGCTAAGAGAGAGAGAGAGTACGTCGCAAGCTGTGAGATACTGTGAGAAGAGCTGTGAGGGAGATATTGACTGTGTGTTACGTTGCGAGAAGAGTCAAAGACGTAATATCAAGTGCCGAGATAAGTACGCAAGATCCAGCGAGTTACACGGTAATCCAGCTCAAGGAGAAGCTGCGAGAATTTGGTTTGTCCACGACGGGAAACAAGAACGAGTTATTGAGGCGGTTACACAAGGCAGATCCGACCGGTGATTGGACGGTAAGAGAGACAAAAACATTGAGGCCTAACGAGACGGACCACGAAGACCGAGACGAGTTAGATATCGAGGCGGGAGCATCGGCTGCCTATCGACAAGAAATCGATATGTACCGGCGGGAGAGAGAATTGGCCGAGCGAGAGTTGCGGATGATGAAAAGAGAGATCGAGTTATTGAAGGAGACGCAACAGTTGAACGCGACGAATCGAGGGGCGGTAGAAAGAGACAGCGTTTCGCGCAATGTTGCTAAGGCGAGCATTTCAGCTATAGCGGACCTACTCAGCCATTTTAATGGTAGCGTTGGTAATTATAAAAATTGAGAGCAGCAGCTTAAGTTATTGAAGAAAACCTACCGTTTGACCAACGATTACGTTAAAATTTTATTTGGCATGCGCCTGAAGGGGAAGGCCTCTGAGTGGTTCCAGTCGAAGGCGGAACACATCGAGTTATCTGTCGATGATCTACTCGTCGAGCTGCGCAAGATGTATGATCATCGCCCTAGCAGAGTGAAATTGCGTAAGCAGTTTGAGGGGCGCGTCTGGAAACCGAACGAGACGTTTCATCAGTATGTCCACGAAAAGGTTATTTTAGCCAACAAAGTGCCGATTCCTAAAGACGAAGTACTGGAATACATCATAGACGGGATACCGGAAGTGAGTTTGCGAGACCAAGCGCGCATTGAGCAGATTAGCACGAGGGCGTCACTACTGAAACCCTTCGAGAAAGTCACCTTAAAAGATAAGTCACCCAGCGTCGGTAATGCAGAGCGGCGGCGACAAAGCGGCAGGGAACAGAGTCGAGCGAGTGACAAGGATGCCAATAAGAGCGAGAAGAAAGAGACAAGCGAGAAGAAGGAAAAGACGAGCAGCGGTAACGAGAGACGGTGTTTCAACTGTGGTCAACGAGATCACGTGGCTATCAGCTGTCCTACGACGGCGGAAGGCCCAAAATGTTTTCAGTGCGGTGCGCGGGGCCATATCGCGGCAAAGTGCGTTAAAAAACAGAGTGAAGTGAGCACCGTGGATGCGAGTGCGAATAACAAAAGCGATAAATACATTTGTTATGTAAGGTTAAGTTGCCGCGCTAGTTATGTTGCGATATGCGATACTATCAATATAGTCGTCGAGCGTGAAGGTCGATTCGAGACGGATATGTAAGTGGCGCGCAGACGTTAGCGGACACGAGAACAGAGTCGATTGCAAACTGGCGAACGCATTACACCGCCCTAACATTCTCGCTCTGAATAAAGAAGTCTTGTGATTACTTGGGTGTCGATCCTTTCGAACTTACTTACATACACAACAACTGGCGATGAGGACGCAGGATTGACGCATTACGGATAACCAAGTAACCGTAATTACCAAGACCGGTACATTTACACAAACACGTGTCTTTCACAAATTGCATCATGGCGACGACCGATCCTTCACCGGGCTGTGTGCCGAGTACGTTTAACATCGAGCAGTTCGATCCTTCCACATCACAATGGAATCGTTGGCTGCAGCGTTTTGAAGGCGCCTTGAACGTTCTCAAGGTTACCGAAAGAAGTAAAGTCGCCTACCTTTTGCACTATATCGGGGCACTATCGTTCGACATGCTGAGCGATTGGTTGGATCCACAGAATCCTTACGAGCAATCGTACGAACAGATAACTACATTATTGCAAGAATTTTACGAGCCGATACCATTGGAAATCGTAGAAAACTTTCGGTTTCATCAAAGGAAACAGAAGGATGGCGAAACAATACAGCAATTCATCGCTGCATTACACAAGTTAAGCGTTAATTGCAAAATGGGCGGTTACCTAAAAACAGCATTAAGAAACCAACTGGTGTTCGAGGTCTCCAACAAGCGAATTCAATCCCGACTTTTGGAGGTTAAAGACTTAACCTTCGATAAGGCGTGCCAGATCGCCACCACTATGGAATTATCCGAGAAAGGAGGGGTACAATTACAAGCGAAGAAATCCACGGGGGAGTGCCTGCAAATGGAAAAGAAGAAGATGCTCAAACCGAAGGGGCGTCCAGAGAAGAAGCAGCAGAATGTGAAACCTGAGAGGAAGGGGCAAGCGAGTGCAACCGCGAAAACCTCGAATCCTTTGTACAAAGCTAACGCTTCAAATATTATTTGTTACAGATGCGGTGATAATCATTTTGCGTCAAAATGTACCCTAAGTAAAGAGATAGTTTGTCACTCTTGCGACAAAAAGGGCCATCTCAATAAGGTGTGCTTCTCCAGGAAGGAAAATATGCGTGCCATCGAGGACGTGTGTACTGTCGAGCATATTGAAAAACGGGGCAAATTCGAAATTACATTACAAGTAAATCGGAAGCCGGTAACGTTTGAGGTGGACAGTGGAGCCGCCGTAACGCTCGTAAGTCAAAAATTGGCTTGTGCCTTGTTTCCAAACTCGATCATCCATCCTTCTAATTTGCGTTTAATGACATATTGTAAAACAGAGATGCGTACATGCGGGTTTATGACTGTTACAGTTGTACATTGCGAAAGGAAATTTCAATTAAATATGTATCTTACAAATATTGATAGACCTCCGATTTTAGGTCGCGAATGGATTCATAAATTTTTACAGAACGGTATTAATCTATTGAAACCTACAAGTTCCTTACATTACATTTCTACAAGGATTATATCGGAAGTTGATTTACTAAAGAATACTTATGATCGTTCTATCCAACGCGGTAAAGGTATTACTGGATTACAAGCGAAATTTACATTAAAGGATAATGCGAAACCGATATTCGTAAAGGCAAGGCCAGTGCCATTTAAATTGCGTCCATTAGTTGAAAAAGAAATAAATTCATTAGTCGAAGCGGGAATCTTAGTAAAAGTTACAACGTCAGAATGGGCTACACCTGTGTGGTTCCTGTTTTGAAGAAAAATAATACGGTGCGATTATGTGGTGACTTCAGCGTCACATTAAATTCCAATTTGGTCATTGATAAACATCCTGTTCCAACCATAGAGGAACTTTTCTCTTCTTTAGCTGGAGGCATTAAGTTTTCAAAAATTGATTTGAAAGATGCATATTTGCAATTGAAAGTACATCCGAATTTTCAACACTTGCTTACGTTAAGTACACATATTGGTCTTTTCAAAAGTACACGTTTATTATACGGAAATGCATCTGCACCAGGCATTTGGCAAAGAGAACTGGAAAAAATTTTGAGTGATTTAGGAGTTGTGGTGTTTTTCGATGATATTCGAGTTACAGGTTCTAGTGATAAAGAACATTTTAAGAGATTACAGAAAGTTATCCATCGGTTGTTACAATACAATATACACATTAATTGGGATAAAAGCGAATTTTTTAAGGATAGCATACACTATTGCGGATATATTATTGATAAAAATGGAATTCACAAAGAGCCTAAGAAATTAGAAGCTATTGACAAAATGCCTCATCCTAGCGAAGTTTCTGAATTACGTGCATTTCTAGGCATGATTAACTATTATGGTCGTTTCATATGTAACTTAAGTTCAATATTGGATTCTTTAAATACGCTTTTACGAAAAAATACTAAATACATATGGGGGCAAGCTCAAGAGAAAGCCTTTATTAGAGCAAAGAAAGAGTTCAAAAACGAAAATTACTTAGTATATTTCAATCCAAAGTTGCCGTTAATCTTGGCTACAGATGCAAGCTCCTATGGTGTAGGTGCAGTTCTGTCGCATCGCTATCCAGATGGTACAGAAAGAGTGATTTTTTATGCTTCTCAAACACTTTCTGATACGCAAAAGAAGTATTCGCAGATAGACAAAGAAGCGTATGCCATAATTTTTGGCATTAAAAAGTTTTACCAATATTTGTACGCTAACAAATTTACATTAATAACGGATCACAGGCCACTAATTCAAATCTTCAATCCAACAAAAAGTTTACCGATTTGCAGTGCTTTACAAATGCAGCACTATGCGTTATTTCTAAGAGCTTTCAACTACAAAATTGTGTACAGACAATCTAAAGAGCATGGGAATGCCGACTGCTTATCCAGATTACCTATACCAGAGATATCAAATCACGGATTTGATGTGGCCGATGCGTTTGAAATTGAGGTTATAGAGAATTTACCTATTACAATGCGTGAGTTAGTTAAAGAAACTGATTGTGATTCAGATTTGCAAAAGATTAAAAATACAATCTTATCTGGTAAAACCTTATCTAAAGAAAGTAGGTTTAATATTGAACAGCATGAGTTCAATGTTTAAGCAGGCATTCTTATGCGTGGCCATAGGGTAGTAATTCCTAAGAAATTTCAATCACAAATTCTTAAGGAAATACATGAAGGTCACTTTGGAATAGTTAAAATGAAAAATCTAGCTAGAAGTTGTGTTTGGTGGCCGGGATTAGATAAAGATTTAGAATTATTAACTTACAATTGCCGAAATTGTAATTCATTACGTAATAATCCCAAGGAAGTCGAAAAACATTTATGGGAACCAGCAAGTTTTCCTTTTCAACGTATTCATTTAGATTTCGCAGGTCCATTTTTAGATCACTATTTTTTGATTTTAGTGGACGCGTATTCGAAATGGCCGGAGGTGCATTTAATGCAAGATATCACGGCTAAATCTACTGTTCAAGTATGTAGGAAAATTTTTGCAACATTTGGTATTCCTCAAGTTCTAGTGACAGATAACGGTCGCACATTTACTTCTACAGAATTTCAAAATTTCTTAAAGTTAAACAATATCAAATCAAAACTAACAGCACCATACAATCCTGCAACTAACGGGCAGGCAGAAAGATTTGTGCAGACAATGAAGAATGCTTTACAACGCATGAGTACAAGTAAGGAACTAGTACAACTAAACTTGCAAAAGTTTTTACTACAGTACAGGCAAACTCCTCATACAACTACAAATAAGTCGCCATCAGAATTAATGTTTGGACGACAAATTCGTTCGCGATTGGACTTCCTAAAACCGCTTAACTTAAAAAAATCCGATATTAATAGTGATAAGTTAGTTATAAGTCTTTTAATTGGACAAAGAGTTGCGTGCAGGGATTACTTAAGTAAGCAAAAATAACGTTTTGGTACAGTTAAGGAAAAATTAGGGAAACTACATTATTTAATTCATTTGGATGATGGACGAGATTGGAGACGGCATACTAACCAAATTCGTAAAATTGGGGAATCTACACCGAATGATGAGCAAGAACACAAACTGATACAGATTGTGGTCCACCACCTCATGTTGAGGAGGGGGAAGTTGAGGAAAATAGGGAGGCTCCTGTTCAGGAGCAAGAAGTCGGAGACGTTTCTCGAGAACAGTCTTTTTACGAAGATGCCTGTGAACAGCCGCAAGAGCGGCAAGGGCAAGAGCAAGAGCAAGAGCAGGTTTTGCGTAGATCAGAGCGTGTGCCTATAAGAGGCCAAATTACTTAAAAGATTATTATTTACCTTAAAACGTTGTTTAATTATCGAAATTTTATTACATGACTTAACCTACAACTATTCAATTTTATTTACTTTTATTACGTAACGTACGTGTAGTTTATTTTCATAAGGAGAGGAAGTGTTATGTAGGGTTAAGTTGCCGCGCTAGTTATGTTGCGATATGCGATACTATCGATATAGTCGTCGAGCGTGAAGGTCGATTCGAGGCGGATATGTAAGTGGCGCGCAGACGTTAGCGGACACGAGAACAGAGTCGATTGCAAACTGGCGAACGCATTACACCGCCCTAACATTCTCGCTCTGAATAAAGAAGTCTTGTGATTACTTGGGTGTCGATCCTTCCGAACCTACTTACATACACAACAACATTAAAGACGTTCGTATAGGCGATTGCGTGATGATTGTTCTTATAGACACGGGGAGTGATATTTGTATAATGCGTGCTAGTGCGTACATTAGGTTAGGTTGTCCGCGATTGAAGTTCAACGAGATTCGATTCCGCGGCATCGGAGCAACGAATAATTCGACGATGGGGGAATTCGATACCAAACTAACGATAGATGGTCATACACATCCTATTCTTGTACGCGTTGTGCCGGATACGCTTATAAGTCAAGATTTGCTTGTTGGTACCGATTTTCTAAATTCAGTCGAGTTAACGATAAAAGCGGGAAAGATTATAGTCAGTCCGTTATCTGAACGAGCGAGCGTAGATCATGATTTACCGGAGATTTTACAGATCGATATAGATTGCGAGAAAAATGATTTTGACGTGTCTCACGTACCGGAATTAAGATATAGAGAGAAAGTTAAGAAGTTAGTGTGTAATTATAAGCCGAATAAAACGCGAGAAGTAGATCTAAAGATGTCTATCATTTTAAAGGACGATGAGGATTTATCAGCGAGCGCGGCGATTGGCAATGCCTGAGAGAGAATCCGTTAATGCATTGTGACGTGGCAGTTTCGCTGCACCGTTGCAGCGCCCCGCCGCCGTCACAAGGCGCAGGTTTCGCGACCTTTTATGCCCGAGGACGGTTCAATGAATCGCGGCGAGATCTCCAGTGGGCCTAATTCTAATCGCGTTGCGTTATGCTAATCCCTTTTTTTCATTTTTGTATCATTTGCGCGGCGCCTCACCGAGCCGAAAACCGGAGTTCCTGAGACGATGTTGAAAATCACGGAAACAGTCGACGACAAGGACAAAGGCGATAAATCAGACGACGGCAAGCCAATTTCGATGATGCTCGCGGGCCGCCGAGCGCAGAGGAGCGCGAGAGGATACGCGCGCGGCGCGTGACATAGAGACGGGCGGATCCGTACAGGCAGGGCCCCGGGACGCCGGGGCAAAAATCAGCTCACCTGCCCTCCTTACGCTACTGACCGGATTCCGGGATAGATGGCCACCATCCCCGGACCGAAGAGGAGAAACACGGAGGCAATCACGTCCCGTCCGCTGCCGGGAAGAATCCCGGAAAATCACCGCGCGAACGAAGGGCGAACGAACGCCCTGCGAAAAGCCGTGACTAACGGTCCTGTGTGAGGAGACACCGCGAGCCTGCGAGCTCATCCCCTATTGGTCCGCGCGATAGCGTCGCGGGGCCGCGTACGCCCGGGGTACGCTATCGATTCCGCCATCGAGCGAAATTTCGGGACTATTCTTGAGCTGTCCTTGATAGCCGACGCACGTACACGCGAATCGTTGTGCTCTGTCCTGCGACCGGAGTCGCCCTTGAGGCACATAAGATTTTGGGCTATATCTTTCCAGTCCTTGGGACGACGGCGAGGATCCTCGGGAGAGAATCGACTTACGGTGAGGTTGCCTCGTGTAACAGAATCATGTAAAGCCACGACACCGCTCCCCAGGTAGCGCTCTCGCTCGGGAATATTCGCGATAATTACGTACTCGCCGACAAGGCGTACTTAGCGATCGATAACGAAAGCGAGGGGCACCGGAATGGTCTCGTGGCTTTGGGATCGCGACCGAAATCTACGACTCCTAGAGATCGCGGTAAAAGCGCCGATGACGTCGTTCGATATCGCGAGTACGCCATGTCTCACGCCCTTCGCGTTCACGTCCGCGAGCCGCGTTGTGCGTAGTAATTCACCCGGCCGAATATTAATCGCGTGATAGTATTAATTGCGACAGACGGTTGTTCGCGCTGGTAATTACGTCGCTCGCGATTCGCGTCCGGACACTTAGATTATCTACGCGGTATCGGTGGTGCCGAGACATTATTCCCGTGATTGCGTCTTGATGTTACCGGCCTTGCCGTATTGTTCGCGCCTGAGTCTTGCTTTCGAGCACTTACGTAGGATAGTAACTGCGTGAGAATATCGTCCGCGTCGACATATCCTTTGCGTGAGAATATTGTTCGCGCCGATTGACTCCTGGCGTTGGAACGTTATTCGCGTTATAAATGACGGTACAATACGGGTCACCCCGACTGACTAGTTACGTGCAGATATTATTCGCGTTATATTAAGAAGATTATTCGCCTTAGGTTAAGAATATTATTCCCACTAGATTAAGATTATTATTCGCGGTAGACTAAAATTATTCTTTGCGTTAGATTAAGCTTATTAGCGACAAAATCTCTGCACGGCCGTGGGCCCTTGCGTTCACGCGCTCCGAGCGTGACGCGCTATCCTGTCGTGCCAGCTCACGCAATATTATTTCACGTTACTCCGATTATGTTTTGCCGATGTCGCCGGCTCTATTAATTTAAAGCCTTCGGGAAGTTAGTTTTCTTTTCATATGATTTGTTCGTGAATTTAGTTTCTGTTAGTATTATCCTGCGTAATACCGGCGCCTTCCGCGCGCTTATTAAATCTGTGTAATTTTCCGTGCTTTTCTGGCGTCCGCGTTATCCTTTCTGTGTTATTCAAATTTGACGCTACGTTATCAACCATCTACTTGCTTTATTAATGAAAGCCAAATTGGCCATTAGTATTTTCTCTAAATAGATTATATAATAAATGTTACTCTTTATTTGTTAGTCGATTGAAGTTATGATTTATGTGTCACTCCGCCGGATATCGCGCTGCCCTTAATTAATCCCGCCCTGCTATCAGGCTGAGCTAGCGATTTCCTTGCACCCCGACGTGTTTCGTTTTGCGTCTCTCTCTTTTGGTTATTAGCGATTTCGCGGACGTGAATTTACGCGTCTGGCGCCCAACCTTAAGCTCGTTTCGTGGAGCGTCGGAGGTGCGGGAGAATCACCGGAGAGGCCTATCACCTTTCTCTCCTTTTCCCCTTTTGATCCGACACACGCCCCGGACTGCTCCGGGAGTGAAAAAGTCGTGACAGCACAAATAAATGAGTAGATGCATGAAGGTGTGATACAACCGTCGTTATCGGATTACGCAAGCCCGATTGTTTTGGCAAAAAAGAAAGATGGTTCTACGAGGCTGTGTATAGATTACCGTTTGTTAAACAGAAAAATAATTAAAGATAGATATCCATTGCCGTTGATCGAAGATCAACTAGATTCATTACAAGGGGCGCGACTCTATAGTACCCTAGATCTAAAGAACGGTTTTTTTCATGTTAAAGTCGACGAGCAGAACCGGAAATACACAGCTTTTATAACTCCGGATGGACATTATGAATTTTTGCGTGTTCCCTTTGGTTTGTGCAATTCGCCAGCCATCTTCCAACGATTCATTAATATTGTATTCAAAGATTTGATTCGAGAAAAAATTGTGTTGACGTATTTAGATGACTTGATCGTGCCGTTAATTGATTACGAGAACGGGATACGGAACTTAGAGAAGGTTCTGCAAGTTGCAAGCGATGTCAGATTAATTATTAATTGGCAGAAATGCAGTTTCTTAAAAGAGCGCGTTGAATTTCTTGGGCACATTATAGAACACGGATATGTGTCTGAGCACAAGATTGAAGCGGTTAAAAATTTTCCCGAGCCTACAAGCATAAAACAAGTACAAAGCTTTTTACGTCTCAGTGGGTATTTTCGAAAATTTGTACCGCAATATTCAGTGATTGCACGACCGTTGAGTAACCTTTTGAGGGCAGATGCCACATTTAAATTTAATGATGAAGAGAGAAACGCGTTTTTCCGTTTAAAAGAAATTTTATGTACTAAGCCTATGTTGAAACTTTATGAGATTGATGCCGAGACCGAACTTCATACCGATGCGTCGTCGCGCGGATTCGGTGCAATATTATCGCAGAGAGATAAAATCGATAATCAGTGGCACCCGGTTTACGACAGCAGCCACAAGACGACACCCGCGGAGCAAAGGTATCCGAGCTATGAGCTCGAAGTACTGGCTATAGTAAGAGCATTAAAGAAATTTAAAATTTATCTTCTAGGAATTCCATTCGTTATAGTAACCAATTGTCGGGCTTTTGTAGCTACTATGAACAAAAAGGATTTATGCGTACGCGTCGCGAGATGGGCGTTATTGCTCGAAGAATTCTAATATCGAGTTGAGCATTGGCCCGGTAAAAATATGCAACATGTAGATGCTTTGAGTCGTCACCCATTGCCGGAATGTAATCTGATCGATAGAGAGAGGGATGATTTAACCGCGCGATTAAAGAAGGCTCAGTCAGAAGACGATGACATTAGAAAGATTATCGAGTTAGGAGAGTCGGCTAGAGTGAGCGATTACGTTGTCAGAGGCGGTTTGCTTTTTCGTGAGAGTACCGGTGAATTATTGATTGTAGTACCAAAAAGTAGTCACAAGTAATAAGACAAGCGCATGAGATGGGACATTTCTCGGTGGCGAAAACTGAAGCGATTTTGCGTAATGATTATTGGATACCAAACGCCAAGGTGAAAATTGAAAAGATAATACGGAATTGCGTTGCGTGTATATTAGCCGAGAGAAAACGTGGCAAACAAGAAGGATTTTTAATCCAATCGCGAAAGGGGAAGTTTCCCTTGACACGTACCATATAGATCATTTGAGCCCACTTCCGTCTACGAAAAAGAGTTATAGGCATATCTTCGTTGTAATAGATTCTTTTTCTAAGTTTGTATGGCTATACACTACAAAAACCACGAACACGAGCGAGGTTCTGGATAAACTGCGTAAGCAGGCATTTATTTTCGGAAATCCACGTAGAATAATCTCCAATAGAGGTTCCGCGTTTACTTCAAATGATTTCTCAGAATATTGTGTGAGCGAGAATATTGAACATGTTTTAATCACGACCGGAGTGCCAAGGGCAAATGGACAGGTGAGCGTGTCAACCGTACTATAATACCGTTGTTAACAAAGTTAGCAGATCCATGACGAGTGGCATAGATACTTAGGGCGTGCGCAACAGTATATGAACACTACTATGTATAGGAGTCTGGGCATGGACCCGTTTTATTTATTGTTCGGCGCCAAAGCTCGTTTACGAGATAATCCCGAGATTCTAAAATTAATTGAGGAAGAGTGGATAGAGACATTCTAAAAGAACCATGATAAGTTAAGAGAGCGCGCGATAGAGAATATATCGAAAATTCAGCAGGAGAATCAGCGAGGATGTAATAGCAAGCGAGTTGCTGGTAAAAATTATACTGAAGGCGATTTAGTTGCAATCAAGCGGACTCATCAAAAACCTGGTCAGAAATTTGCGGCCTTGGCCCTTACAAAGTGTCGCGAGTTTTACGCAATAATAGATATCTTGTACAGCGCGAAAGCGGGCGTGATGGTCCGTATACGACTTCAACTTCTTCTGATAATATGAAACCGTGGTTACCGGATTTATCCGACGGTAATTTTGATAGCGATTAAAGAATATTCGAGGTTGAATATTCGCATGTCGAATGGCCGAGTGTAGGGGGTAGGAATCGTTTAATCATTATATTGCGTTATTTCATTATTTGTATTCGTGCGTAAATGTATGCGCGTTATCATCTGAACGTCGTTGCTACGCGTTACCGACAGTTTGTCCGTGTTTTTTGTTTTTTAGCGGGTCGAGACCTGCAGAGCGCGCGAGGCGAGGACTGCGAGAAAAACCACGAGCGCGAAAGTTTGTGTCGTCGTGTCGTCAAGGAAGGTTTTGGGCACGACGGAGAGTTTTGTTCAATTTTATACCTATACACATTATAATAAACACAATTATTATTTTACCATTAATTAGCGGAGATTTTTAACAATACCTCCCTATAGTAATAAAGAAAGCTTTGTAGCGAGTGTGTTAGACATTTTCTTGCATTTTCAAAAAATTCAAGAAAATTTAAATTTGTCTTTTCTGAATAATTATCTTTTATTGTTTTATTTATACCAAATAAAGTATCTTATTTCTTAACCCGCGGTTCTTCACAACCTGAACAAAAATAGTACCCCTAACAATAAATATATTTACACTCTATCCTTCCTTGGAAAAAGTTGTAAGGGCCATGTTTATCATTGTACAGTTTCACATGGGTTTTCATGCTAAGCGAGGTTTACTCTACACCACCTGGTGCTCATAGTGCGAAACGAGGTCTATTACTGTACGGTTCCATAAGAGTTTTCAACTTTCCAAACGCGAACCGTACAATGATAGACCATTTCGCACTGAAGCATCGGACAAGTGTGGGTTGAACCTCGATTTTTGCTTAGAAATTGCAAACCCATATAAAAATTATATTTTTTTTATGAAACTTTTTTGGCAAATATTTCCTTTTACACAGCCAGCCCCGATGACCTTGACCTTGACGTATGTTGTCAAGGACATAATCCTGAGTAACTTTTCCTTATAACTTAATCGTCACTTGTTGTTCATTAAAAAGTTATTAATAAAAGAAGTTTGGAAACTGTAACATATATATCTGACACTGTGTATATAACTTTTTGATATATGTGTATAAATAGTACACATGCAGGCGGGGGCGGGTGGGGGTAAACCTCGCTTCACGTGGAAAGTTGAAAACCCAAACTATACATATAATGATAGACCTTGTTTTGCCCTATATGCGCAGGCTGGGATGGAGTGGGGTAACTTTTGCTTCGATCGGTAGATCCATCCTACCTTTGCTTACAGGGCAAAACAAGGTCTGTCATTGTACGGTTCGGGTTTTCAACTTTCCACGCGAACCGAGGTCCACCCCCACCTACTCCTGCCTGCGGTGAAGGGGCTACCGCCTCTAAACCGCTTACGTGTGTACAGTCAAGTATGTTGAGGAACCGCAGGTGATCGGGAGCGCGCCGCTTGGTAGCCGGAAAAGGCACGCCGCCTGGTGTCGGCTAGTGACTTGTTGTGTATGCGCCACACATAGAAGTGAAACGTCGGAACGCTAGTCACAATTTACCGCGCGCAACTTAAACTTAGTATTAGACATAGAAAACGCGAGAAACTAAAAATATTCTGTATTTATAGAAGGAAAGATGCATTATCCCAACACTATACACACATCAGCACACATATCAGCAAATTACTTCTCTTAGTATTAACACAAATTCGTATATTTTTCAAACTTTTTTTCATAACTTTTAAATAAGCAATGAGCGACGATTAAGTTATAAGGAAAAGTTATACTCAGGGTCATGTTCCTGACAACATATGTCAAGGTCAAGGTCATCGGGAATGGCTGTGTAAACGGAAATATTTATCACTTTTTTAATTAATAACTTTTTAATATAAAAAAAAGAGCGACGACTAAAATCTTTTGAAAGTTACTCAGGAGAGTGACCTCTATAATATATAACAAAATCAAGGTCATAGGAGGTGGGCCTGTTTATGGATATATTTATCCAGAATTGTTAAAAATAAAAAAACATTAAAATGTATAATATTTTCTAAAAATATAAATACATATAGTCATTAAATGTCATTAAAATTTTTTTACAACAGTTTTCTATATATTTTTTTAGTTTTTATAATACTTTCTCAAAATCATATTGAGTTAACTTGGAGAGATAATTTTTTGAAGCATATAAGAAAGTAACTGTGAATAGATATGCACGTTTTTCATTTTTTAATATTCTATAATATATCGAAAATCCAAAATGAAATTAAAGATTTTTTCTTAGACGAATATTTCCATACGTTTCCTTGCAATTATTTATATATAATATTATTATTACATTATTTATATATAATACTTATAATAAATTACGAGGATGGTTTGATAAGTTTGGTAAATTTGTATGAGATAGCGTTACAATCCATTTGGTGACGTGATGCCTGGAAAGTTCACTCTTCAACCCTCTCTCCCCAGGTCAAATTTCAGCCAGAAGTGATGCGTTGTTCACGTTCGATAGTTGTCTGAAACGAGCGATTTAGCAATTGCCACAAAAATAAAAAAAACTTTTTTTTTTTTCAAAAAAATTTGTTTTAGTTGCTTTTTTACCAAACTTATCAAACATCTCTCCCTCGATAATATACAATAATACCGTCGTATATTAATCAATTTTATTCTTATGTTGCAAAATATTAAAATATCTTTTTTTAATTTTTATTTGTTATGTCCAAACCCCAGGATTCGGGTAAGAGAAACTGGGAAGCGAAGGAAAGGCTAACGAGAAAAACAAGGGTACGGAAGGATGCAAGCAGATATTTACTCTGTCTCTCGCAAGTACACGCACTGAGGCGCGTGGCACGAGTCGAACGTACTTTCAATTTTCAATGGCTCAGGATGGGTCAACATCTGTAAAGACGCTAGGAGAGTAGGACATCTTCCGTGAGCGGTGCGATCGTCGGTCCTGTTTTGGGTCAGAGAATTTAGTTTCTTTAACTCAGAATCGGACATTGTGCGACTTCAAAAGCGGAATGAGTTGTTGTTGAGGTTTTAAATTATAAAAGTATGAATGTAGATGGAAATTTATATTTAACATAAATAAAACATTTATTAACAATGTAAGCTAAGTGAACAATAAATGAAAATAAGGCAAAATAAAACGTGGAATTAAATATATTTATGATAGGTGTGAGTGTCGGATGTATGTGTAATGTGTGTGGATTCTTCGTGGATGTTTCACTAGTTCGGAAGTGACCGGGCAGAATTTTTGTGGGGAAAATTATTCTGATTAGCATCTTGCCCGCTATTATTACAATTGTGATTAGAAATAGACTTTACATAATTTTTAGCTAGATATGTGTGTGTGTGTGTGTGTGTGTGTGTGTGTGTGTGTTATACAAAACTAAATTACATTACAATTAAAAAATAAAATATAAATTGAACGTCCTAGTGGGGATTCTAACACTTCCTTCTTGCTTATACTTGTATATAACACATCTTCATAGTGTCCAGAAATCTTGTAATGATATATTAAATGGTAAATATCAAATTTTTGCGGAAGTCCGTTAAAAGCATTCACCATTAAAAAAAAATGTACGGTAAAAAAATTTGATAATAATACATGCTTATATAGTTTACGTATTTTTAAAACAAAATGGAATAGAAATCATATTTTTAAACACATGCACGGCTGACTTATAAAGAATTAAGTTATAGGTAATAGAAGAAGCGATTTAATAAAGACGACGGAAAATCGCGAGTTTCGTGGAACGTCGCGGCTCTCAGCTTCCGATGTATCGGTGCCCGCCGCGGCGCACAGTGGGGACAAATAGAAATTTACTGTTCAAAAATCGTTACAGACCGTAATTCTTAACCGATCAAGAC
>NW_020219887.1:81721-96413 GCF_003070985.1 Temnothorax curvispinosus | reverse complement strand
TCTTGATCGGTTAAGAATTACGGTCTGTAGCGATTTTTGAACAGTAAATTTCTATTTGTCCCCACTGTGCGGCGGCGCGGGCGGCACGGATCATGAGTTCGCACACAGAATGAGTTGTAATTTACTAAGGAGTGATTTCTCCATCTTGGACTTCATATATTTTTTTGTTGACATAATTTTCTTCTTTTTTTTGGCATTTTTTTTATTGACATCGAAGATGTCGATATTAAAGAAAAATCTGAATTTATTATTAATGTTGAAAAACATCAATTAATTAACTTTTTTTATTAATAATGCATAATATATCTCAAAAGTGTGTAAAAAATACTTAAAAAATCACTGGTCATTCTTTAAAATCGGTAATGTTTACGACAAATTATCGATGTGTAAAGTTAACATGACGGCCTCAACGCCGAAACTTTAAACCCCTGTAAGTAGACAACGCGTTGAACAAATGTCTAAAAAATTGGTGTGGATAATTATGGTCAATAGGACAATAGATTGTGCAAATTTCAGCACGATCAAAAAAAAAATTTTTTTTTAGGGTGGATCACTTTGCATGGAATGCCCCATATATTCCTTTCTAAAAAAAGGCATGTTAAATCGATACTCGCATCTCTCGAAGTCTTCTCGAAAGTCTCGAATTGCTTTGTTGGCTCTTTTCCGCGATGCTGATTGATTCTGTTGCTGCGCTAACTTCGTGATCGGCTGTCATAGCATATTTTGACAGTTGTGTGTAATATTAGAGCTAAATAGCGCGCGCGAAGCGCGCGTCTGTGATGTCTAGTGTAATAAAAAATACAATATACTGTTTTTATTAACATTTGTAATATATTCTTTAAACACTAAAAATTTTACGAACGTATATAAATAAAATTGTCAATATAAAAAGTGCGACGCAGAGTGACGCATTCTTTCTTATCTCATAACAAAGATTATAAAGCATAGAAGATAATAAAAAAAGTATTAGTTGCTCGAATCTCATAGCTGCTTCTTGCAAAATAAATAAAATAAAATCACACAATGTGGTAGCGCCAAGTGGTAGAATCCAGAGACGCGGTAGTGTCTCCGCGCTAAGTATACGCAAAGAGACACCGCATATATTACTAGTTCATGAGATTAGTAATGACAATAGATGATAGCTTTGTCTTCTTTTGTTTATTTATCGCAGTATGTCAATTGTATATGTATGGTTTTTCAACAGCTCAATAATGCCTTACAGTTAGTTCTTTGTCTTTGTTTGGCGCTCACGTTGTACATATTAGTTGTTAAGTTCATTTCCTAGTATTAATATAGTTTGTATTAGTTGATAAGTCAGTACTACGATTAGTATGTTACCGTCGATAACTTCGAATTCGCGTTTGGAGACTCGCACGGAACATTGGTGGATCGCGATCGTTACTTTTCGTCAATATCCGCGCGACTCACCCGACTCGTGCTGCCCGCCCGCGGGTGGGATCCCCAATTATTGGGAAGAATTGGTACTCGCTCGCGCCGTACTTCGCAGGTGCGCGAGTTGGAAAGTGCCGAAGCACTCATTCTCTCATTGGAAATTGTCGAGTCAACACCTCATCATTCGGAAGTCGTCCAGTTAACACACTTACTCATCATTCGGATGTGGTCAAATTAAGGACGTATTTCATTCGGAGGTCGTCGACGAGTGCGATTAACGAGACTAACGCCGTGCCTTGCCTGCCTTGTTTGCCTGCTTGCCATTATTGCACGCTCTACCTGTCTGCTTACTATTATTGCACGCTTCTGCTCCTCCCGTTACCACTCGCAGCCGAAAGGAAGGACGAGATCCACAGAGATAGCATCCCCCAGGAGGGCGCCGGGCAACGATACGGTGAGTTGCTTGCTTTTTCGTGCTTTTCTCGTTGCGTGCATAGCGCACACGGTTCATTCGTTTTTTTTTTCATTTTGTTAGAACGTCGCGAGGGGATCACCCCTCTGGTCCTTCGAACCTAACCATTACTAGAACTTTCGCGAATCCGGGGACTGTTTCGCACCTCCCCTTCCCCCCCCCCCCCCCCCCCCCCCCCCCCCCGAGCAGTCTTAGTTCAACCTAAATAGAAGCATAATAATGTATTCGGGAAATATAAATCGCCGCGAAATTCACGCAATTATTTTAGAAAATATAGGTAAATCAGATTTAATTTAAGTAAAGACGAAAATAAAAAAAAGAACTAGCAATGTATATGAGAAAGCATTTTTTTTTATATATTATACTTTAATAAATGGAGGAGTAGCATATGCGTATTAATAAACATTTTTTATGTAAAAATGTATAATTAGAAGAAAGTTTCCTATTATGAGACAGGATCTGTAGTAAGTATAGGTGACGCTACTCAGAGATTGGTAGGACGATGCGACATCATGTAGATGTAGAGACAGAGAGAGTTACGAGGAGTGTCTTAAAAAGACTAGTATATTAATTGAGATATTCTGAATAAATAAACATATGAAATACAACAAATCTGCAGTATTTATCAACAATAGTACATGGCGCAGTCGTGGAAGAACATGGATAACACCTAAAGTAAGCCTGCAGGTTATCTAAGAAGATAAGAAACAGAAAAATAACCTGCAAAGCGCAACGTGGCAATAAACGATGGAGAGTGCTAGAAGGTTACTGGAACCGCCGACTTGAGTCGGCGGAGATAGGAGGAGCGGGGCGGGGAGGGGCTCGGGAGGATTCCCCTTCGGGGGTCCTCCACAAGTGCCCCTTCCTGTCCCGCGCGGGCAGGGGGCTGCACCCCCTTTCAGGAGTGTGGCCCCCGCCTGCCCCTTAAAGAGGGGCGCGGGGGAGGAGAAAGCAGGGGAGTCACCCCCATTTCTCCCCTCCCCGTCCGGGGAGCGGGCGAGTAGCTGGGGCATGAGCACTCGTCCGCTGCGCAAGCAACTCCGGTGGGGGGGTGACAGATGAGGGTGGTGGCCACTCATCCGTCACTTAATTTAGGATAGTTCGCCGTATTAGGCGAGGTGCGGGGAGGCCCATGGATGTGATCATTGCGTTTCCCGGGGCCTCCCCAGCATCGCACGGTGAGGGTCACTCATGGTGGTTTTAGCCGGTAGGCTACTGGGCAATGGCGGGACTCTGGGTCCCTGCTCCCCGTAGAATCCGGCACTCTCCCACCCCACCCCAGGGCGGGGGGTCTTCCCCTCTTCGGAGGGGCTACTGGTTCAAACCCGCGCATCCGCTAGCGGAAGATTTCCACCATGTAAAAAAAAAAAAAAAAAAAGGAAGAAGAAACAATATGATAAAAGTAATGAGAAGAATGTAGAATTGAATAACGACGAAGGAAGTAAAAAGCAATTTAAATGTAGCAAATGTGGAAAAACTCATGGATATAGAGAGTCCATGCAGCTTATGGGAAAACCTGTCATAAGTGTGGAAGAATGAATCACTTTAGCAGTGTGTGCAAGGCGAAAATAAAGGATGTAAAGGACATATTAAAAGACAAGGACAGTGAGTCAGAAGATGAAACTCTTTATGTTAACAGTATAGTTAAAGTAGGAGAAGTAATGAAGAAAGCCAAGTCAGTCTGGACTGAAACTGTGGAAGTCAATGAAAAAGCAGTGAGTTCAAGATAAATACGGGATCTGAGGTTAATATAATATCACTCAAGGAGTATAAATCGATAACTGAGGGTCAACAAATACAGAGGACACGTACGCTACTACAAGCATATGGAGGAACAAAGATTACACCAATGGGAAAGGTCAATCTAAGATGTAAAAATGAGGTTAAAAATAAAATGTCAGAATTTTTAGTCGTTAATATGAATGTAAAGTCTATACTTGGGTTACTTAGCATTCGAAAATTAGGTTATATTAAATGTACTAATAGTGTTAAGATGATTGATGATAAGAAAAAAATTATACAGTCAAATATTGATGTGTTTAAAGGTTTGGGTACATTTAAAGATGTTTGTAAAATTAAATTAAAGAAAAATAGTGTTCCTGTTGTTATACCATGTAGGCGTGTACCGTTAAGTACAAAAAAGAAATTAAAAGCAAAATTGGATAGTTTGGAAAAACAAGGAGTTATTGCTAAAGTTGATGGTGCTAGTGAATGGGTGAACTCTTTAGTTATAATAGAAAAACCAAATAAAACTTTGTGATTATGTTTAGATCCACAAGAATTAAATAAATGTATTGAAAGAGAATTTTTTAAAATTCCTACTTTTGAGGACATAAGCGGTGAACTAAATGGAAAACAGTACTTTACGGTGATAGATTTTAAAGATGGCTTTTATCAGATCAAGTTAGATAATGAATCGAGTAAATACACGACATTTTCCACTCCGTTTGGCTGTTATAAATTGAAAAGATTACCGTTTGGTATTAAGATAGCACCAGAAACTTTTCAAAAAACAAATGAAAAAAATTTTGCAGATGTAAAAGGTGCAAAAATTTATTTTGATGATTTAATAGTATACGCTGATAGTAAAGAAGAACATGATAAAATATTACAAAAAGTTATAGATAGAGCTAGAGAAAAAGGTGTTATATTTAAATTTAATAAAGATAAATTACAGTATAGACAAGTTGAAGTAAAGTACATGGGATACATATTTAGTAAAGAAATGCGCATCGATAGTGATAAATTAAAAGCAATAGATGATTTAAAGGCACTAAAAAATAAAAAAGATTTACAGAAACTGTTAGGATTAGTTAATTATGTAAGAAAGTTTATACCAAAACTAGGTGAAATTGCTAGTCCTATGTGTAATCTGTTAAAAAAAGATGTAGAGTTTTAGTGGTTGAAGGACAAGGCGTTAAACATTATTAAAAGTGAAATAAATAAAAATATTACATTGATGAATTTTGACCCTAAGAAAGAAACTACAATACAAACAGATGCCTCTCAAAATGGCATTGGTTGTTGTCTGATGCAAGAAGGGAGGCCGGTGGTGTATGCTTCCAGAGAACTTAATAAAACAGAAAAGAAATATGCTATAATTGAAAAAGAATTGCTAAGAATTGATCATGCAACTTGAAGATTTCACAACTATATATATGGAAGGCCAATAAAAATAGTAACTGATCACAAGCCAAATGTAGATGTATTAAATAAACGCATTTGTCAAATACATTCACCAAGATTACAAAGGTTGAGACTGAGGTTGTTAAAATAAATATGATATTAAAAGTAGAGTACTTGCCTGGAAAATATTTATATATTACTGGTTATTTGTCTCGAAACTATAGTAGTGAAATAGGAGAAATTAATAAAGATATGAACGAAATAGTTCATTCCGTTGAAAAATATCTAAGAATGAGTGAAAAAAGAAAGGAAGAGTTTAAATTATACACTAAAGGATGTAATTTTAAGTAAAGTGCGTGAGAATTGTATGAATGGATGGAAATGTAAAAAATATGAAGGAGAACTGAATGTGTATTACCAAATTAGAAGTGATCTTCATGTACATAATTGTAGTGTAGTAGTCCTATGTAGTAGTCCTATGTAGAAAGTAAGAGGCCGAGTATTGGCAACAGTGTAAACAGAAGAGGCGAACCCCGAATTCCGATGTATTAGGCAGTCCCGTACGCACCACCGAGGTACGAACATCGGCCAGCGGCATTGTAATTAACTAAAGGAATAAACGATTTATACACTACAACTGGCGACGAGGGTATACGAATGACCGCGTGTGCATAAGGAAGTCGACAAGCAAGTGCAAGGGAAAGAACAGAGAACGGAGCAGGGCTGATGAAGAGGAACGTGAAGTACGAAAAAACCTCCTGGATTTATAAGCTTACAAAGCCGCAATTAATAGAGGAGCTCAAAGCACTCAATACGGAGTGCAATAAAGAGGCAGCCATCGATGTGTTAAGAAAGCAATTAGCTAAAACAGTGAAACGACAAACTGTACAGGGAGATATAGCAGGCAACACTAGCGAAAAAAGCGCCTCATCAGCCGAGGAGAGCGAGGAGAGCAGCCGACGGAAGGAGAGGAGACTGGCGAGAAGGCGAAAAAGGGGACAGGCGCGGCAACACACGGCTCGAAGAGGGAGGAAGATACCGAAAGCGTGGAAGAGGGGACGAGCGAAGACGTAAACACGCCGAAAATGACAGAAAAAGTATCGAAACTTGAATTCCAGCTCGGAGTAGGTGACTGGAAAACATTCGTAGAACGGTTAGAGCTATATTTCCTAGCAAATGATATCACGACCGAGGCGAAGAAGAAAGCAGTACTGCTCACGCAGGTAAACGCGGAGATGTATACATTAATAAGGGACCTGTGTATACCGGATAAGCCGGTGACGAAATCGTACGAGGATCTCAACAAGCTAATTAAGGACCACTTATGCCCGAAACCCTCGGAGGCTATGGAGAGGTGCAAATTTTACCAGGCAGCGCAACTGGAGGCAGAAACAGTAGCACAATACGCAGCTAGATTAAAAAACCTCTCGATACACTGTAACTTTCCACAATTGACAACTGCGTTGAGAGATCAGTTGATATGTGGAATACGAGACCATGATGTTCGAGTAGAATTATTTGCGGAGCAGGAATTGACATACGACAGAGCATACAAGCTAGCTACAGCGCGGGAAATGGCGAAAAAGAATGTAAATAACACATCAGGAATTGCTCGGGAAAATACAACGCAGCAAGAGGTTAAGTGATATCATCCAAAAGATTTTTGAAAGGCAGACGATCGGAGAAGGGGCCTCGGGAAAGAGATAGGAGAATGGGATTAGAATCAGCGAGTCAAGCGGAAGGAAGCCAAGAAAATGTGTGTTATTGCTGCGATGGACCAAACCACTGGGCAAGAAACTGCATACATCGACGTAAACGCTGTGACAAATGAGGAGGTAAGGCCATTTAAAGCATATGTGTGGGAGAGGGGATCGACAAGGCAAAAGATCGTTGAAACTATTGGACAGCCCGGAAGAAACCGAAGGAGGAGAGTCAGAAGACCCAGAGAGCAGCGAAGAAGCGGAAGATTTCTTTCACATGAGGATCGATTCGGTTAAACAAGGAGGGGAAGCGCCACCAATGTTCCTGGAAGTAATGGTGGCCGGAGTCAAGGTTGTGACAGGAAATTCCGAACTCAACGTCTCGCAGTCTAAACTCTCGGGGATTCGCGTTAGAATAAGACGATATTTAACTAACATTAGAATTAAACTTAGCGCTAGGTCCAATAGGGTTGCTTGGTGCAGCCGAAATGCCGAACAGACCTCGACGGCTGTGTCGGTAGCGATGTATCGTCCGGCGGCCAATGAGCGTCGGCCTTGCCGCGCCTGTGGCGATTTTTCCCTCTCCCGAACCGGCCGCACTACAGGAGGCTCCCGGAAAAGCACGACCGAATACTCTCTGTGTGAGCATCGTGCGAGGTCTAAATCTAACCTGTTAAGACGTCGTCAAATCGTATTGTAAGACGTCGTCAATTTGTCAAGAAGCGATCGCACGGAGGGTCAATTTTGTAAAGCGCCGTCGAAAGTTGTCGAAAGATCGCACAGAGAGTCGATCTCTAAGAGTTGTGATTGCCAGGTAAAACAATAAAGGAAACTGATTGTTATCAAAACGTAAGTAGTAATCTTCAGTTCCGTCAATTATTTCCACTTCTTGGTATCTCCTGTTTCCTGGGTCACCCAATCAAACCATTTTATTGAATAAATCGGAGTTTGTTAGTTCTCATAAAACTAACTGGCGCCCAACATATTAGACATATTAATTGCATTTTGAGCCCCGACAGCTCTGACCCAAGCCGCGTCGGGTGAAAGGGTTTGGCGAAAAAAAATCCTGTCTCAAGGTCAAAATGGAAGTAGACAGAGGGACGTTTGTAGCAGTGATGAGTAAAGCAAAGCAACTAAAACTATTCGGAGAAGTTCCACTGTCTACGACAGAGAAAATCTTGAGGACCTACGGCAACAAGAAGCTAAAGCCAATAGGCAAATTGGAGCAGGTGCTGGTCGAATATGGAGACAAGAAAGCGAAGCTAGACCTGTACATCATGCGAGAGGAAGGACCCACATTAGTGGGTAGACAGTGGCTGGTAGCCCTACAGGAATGGCCACTCAAATTGGGTAAAGTCGATGGTAGTGATCTGGTGAACAACATAAAGGTAGAGACAATTAAGACCGTATACATGCAACAGTTTCCGCGGTTGTTTGATGACAAGGTAGGCCAGTATAACAAGGGAGTTCTTAAATTAAAACTGAAAGAGGGAGCCCGCCCAATTGCGCGTAAAGTACATCACACACCGATAGCCTTGAAGGAAAAAGTCGAACAGGAATTGGAGCGGTTGGAACAGTTAGGACACATCGAAAAAGTAGAGGCCAGCGAGTGGGCTACTCCGATTGTACCAGTGATAAAAAATGACAAATCAGTACGTATTTGTGGAAATTTTAAACTCACACTCAACCCTCAATTAGTAATTAATAAGCACCCGATACCACTAATTGAAGAAATTTTTTTAGAGCTCAGTGGGGGAAAACAGTACTCAGAAATCGACCTAAGACATGCATACATGCAGATTTTGGTAGACGAAGAATCGCGGCAATACCTAACGATCGTAACGCATAAGGGATACTATAGATATAAAAAATTACCCGAGGGAGTTGCAAGTGGGCCAGGGGAATTAAAAAAAAATGGAAGACTGTTTAAGGGGGATAAAAAACATGATAGTGTTCTTGGATAATAACAAAATAAGAAGCTTCCTTCGCCAGTAAATAAATACAAAACAAAAGTCGTTTTTGTTCGACCCAACTGGCCAAATAATAAATATATTTAAAATTCACAACGTTTCAATCGCAATTTCGGTCCTTCTCAAGTGATTCATCAAGCTATGCATCCTCAAAAACCACGTACAAAATATCGATTACGTCGCTGACATCGTGCCCTAACCACATCATGCACACGTAAAGCTAAAAAAGTGAAATAAACTCACGATAGTCAAAAAGATAAAACACTCAGAAGTCATAAAATAAAAAGTAAGAATACAATTGAATTGTTGAGTTAAAAATAGTTAAGTTATAAATAGTTAAGTTATGAATAATGTACAAAGTAAAAAGTAAGGCTTACATATTCTGTGCGTCAAAACGGAAAAAGACACAGAAAGTCTGCCCGCGAATTACAACCGTGTGATTGGCGTCACTTAATTTACACTTTTGTTCTGCTCGTTTCAACCTGTGAACACATCTATTTATTTGTTATGTATCGGTCATTTAGTATGACTTCGTCTGTCACGCTGTACTGATGTGTTCGCAGCTATGGCTTGCGACGTTTCTTCGTTCTGCGCTACCGTTCTCTTTTTCCGTTTTGACGCACAGAATATGTAAGCCTTACTTTTTACTTTGTACATTATTCATAACTTAACTATTTATAACTTAACTATTTTTAACTCAACAATTCAATTGTATTCTTACTTTTTATTTTATGACTTCTGAGTGTTTTATCTTTTTGACTATCGTGAGTTTATTTCACTTTTTTAGCTTTACGTGTGCATGATGTGGTTAGGGCACGATGTCAGCGACGTAATCGATATTTTGTACGCGGTTTTTGAGGATGCATAGCTTGATGAATCACTTGAGAAGGACCGAAATTGCGGTTGAAACGTTGTGAATTTTAAATATATTTATTATTTGGCCAGTTGGGTCGAACAAAAACGACTTTTTTTTTTTCTTGGATAATATTTTTGTCACTGGTAAAAATCGGAGAGAGCATTTCGATACGCTTAAACGAACAATGCAGAGACTAGATAAAACGGGATTAAAAGTAAATATAAACAAATGTCAATTTTTTAAAAAGGAGTTAGCAGGTTTTGTCATAAACAAAAACGGTCTGTACAAATCAGCGGAAAAGGTTAAAGCAATGATAGAAGCACCGGCACCGACTAACCCCAAGCAATGCAATCATTTCTTGGTTTAATAAATTATTACGAACGGTTTTTGCCCAAAAGAGCAGAGAGACTCAAGCCACTTTACGATAAAAATAATAACTTTAAATGGACCGAGGAATGTAAAAAGGCGTTTGCGTGGGTAAAGAAAGAATTATCGTCAGAAGACTTTCTAGCACATTACAATCCGAAAGTAAAAATTGTACTAGCGTGCAACGCATCAGCCTACGGCTTATCGGCAATATTATCGCATGAATATAAAGACGGCACGGAATATCCAATAGCTTACGGATCTAAGGTTACCCCAAAGTCACAGCTGAGCAGAGCCATTATCGATAAAGAAGCTAGCGCAATCATTTTCGGATTCAAAAAATTCTACTATTATATCTACGATAGAGAGATTACTTTGAAAACAGATCACAAGCCGCTAACATTCATTTTCGGGCCTAATAAAGAAATACCACAAACGCTCATGAGCAGATTGCAACGGTGGGCCTATTTTTTATCAGGATTTAATTACACGATCAAATACGGGCCCTCGGAAAGTAATGGCCACTGCGATGCTCTTTCTAGATTGCCAATAAAAGATCAAACTCAAATCTTCGACGACGAATTTAGTGCGATAAATTATATAGACGAAGGCGCTATAGTAGTCGACGCAAAGACTGTTCGGGTAGAAACGGAAAAGTGCAGGACACTACAAAAAATCCTGCGGTATGTCCAAGAAGGCTGGCCACCAAAACATGAGGAACTCACGGAAAAGGAAAAGCGATTCTCGGCAAAAAGGGCAGAACTAGCGGTGGACCGCCACTGCATAATGCGTGGTAACCGAGTAGTAATTCCGTTATCTTTGCGTAGCTTAATACTACAAGAATTCCATGAGTCTCACCAAGGTATAATAAAAATGAAAGCGCTAATGAGATCCTACGTATGGTGGCCAGGCTTAGACGAAGACATCGAACAATACGTGAAGAAATGTACAATCTGTACGCGAGATAGGGTAGCGCCGGCAAAGATTCCACTTAATCCCTGGCCATGGCCAACGAGAGCCTGGTCAAGGGTATGTAGCGATTTTTTGGGTCCATTCAAGGGTAAAATGTACATGCTTGTGATCGATGCTTATTCAAAATGGCCCGAAATATTCGACATGAAAAATTGTGCAACGGCAACCAGGGCAATAGAAAAATTTAAAGAACTATTTGCGAGACATGGTCTACTACGGCACTTAGTGACAGACTCGGGCCCACAATATACAAGTAGCGAATTCCGCGAGTTCATGAAAAAGAATGGAGTCAAACATACCTTCTCCCCGACATATCACCCAGCGACTAACAGGGCCCCCGAAAATTTTGTGGGGGTATTCAAAGACAAAATAAAAAAAATCACCAAAGCCGGCAAATCAGTAGAATATGCAATTAACCTTTTCTTGTTCGATTATCGATGTACGCACATAACAACAGGCCGTATCCCCGTTCATGTTGTACAACAGAGAACTAAAAAATCGATTCGATATGGTAAAAGCATGCGCATTAGACGTACCATGTAGAGAATAAACAAGGACCGCAAGTGGCAAGTTGTAAAGGCAGTAGGAACGTATTATTCAAAGCGGGGGATTTAGTCATGGTCGACAACCACCGGGTGGGAAGTGAGAAAAGAGTCGAAGGGAGGATATTAAAGAAGCTGTCGCTAGTTACATACAAAGTAGAAATCTCACCTACATTGCGTTGGAAAAGACACGCTAATCAAATGATACCACTCGTACTGCCTGAAGCCGCAACAGATACACATGAAGTAAGTACAGTCCGACGCTCGAAGAGAATAAAAAAAAAAATAATAAATATATAAATATATATAGTTTAAAAATCAAAAGAAATTATATAAGCGTTAATTAAGAAGGGGCGAACCCCGAATTCCGATGTATCAGGCAGTCTCGTACGCACCGCGAGGTACGAACATTGGCCAGCGGCATTGTAATTGTAACTAGAGAAATAAACGATTTATACATTACAATAATAATATCATATTTTGTAATAACAGGGTTATAGTACTAAAGGCATTGCAAGAGAAAATGTTAGAAGTGTTACATGAAGGACATTTCGGAATAAGCCGCACTTGTGATAGAGCTCGTGGAGTACTGTTTTGGCCTGGTATGTCTACAGATATAAAAAGTATGATACAAAAATGTAAAGTGTGTGAACAATATAGATATGCTAATGTAAAGGAACCCTTGATAACACATGAAATACCAAAGCTGCCATTTCAAAAAATAGCTTTATATATATTAGAGTATAAAGAAAAATCGTACTTAGTAATAGTTGATTACTTAACCAAGTGGTTAGAAATAATACAACTTAAAAGTAAACAAAGCCATGATATCATAGAAATGTTCAAGAAAGTATTTGCAGCTCTTGGCATTCCAGACGTTGTGATAGCAGACAATATGCCATATTTGTCTTATGAGTGTCAATGCTTTGCAAGGGAATATGATTTTGAATTTCAGACAAGTAGTCCGAGTATCCGAAGTCAAATAAACTTGCTGAAAGATTTGTGCAAACAGCTAAGAATATGTTGAAGAAGTCTGAGGATTTAAACGTAGCACTTATGGAGTATCGTAATACGCCTATACAGGTCTTGAAAGATCTCCAGCAGAGTTGATGTATTCGAGAAAATTAAAAACCAAATTACCGGTTATGGAAAAAATACATTTAAAAATAGATAAGTTTAGAGATAGGTTAAAAGATAAAAATAAAATAACAAAAATTATGATAGGCACGCGAAACCGAAAGAGAAATTTGAAAAAAGAGACACTGCAGTTTATAGGCATAAGAAGCAATGGCAACCAGCTGTGATCGTAGATAAGCATAAGTCTCCCCAGTCATACTTGATTGGTACTGGAGCGAATATATTAAGAAGGAATAGTAGTCATCTTAGAAAGTCAAGTATCAAACACGAAATAGTTGATGTAGAGTCAGATAACGAGTTACCTGAAACTAGTATCAATCAAACCGTAAATAATAATATTTGTGATACTGCTAATGAGCCTGATAGTGAGAGTATGGATACACGTGCTAATAGTATTGCTAATAATAAGTCAGTTAAAGAAAATATAAGATCAAGCAGATCAAAAACTATGCCCTCCAAATTCAATGATTATATATTTTACCAATTGTTCAAATATATATAACAGTTATAAGGGAAAGGTGTAGTAAGTATAGATGGCGGTACTCAGAGATTGGTAGGACGATGCGACATCATGCAGATGTAGAAACAGAGAGAGTTACGAGGAGTGTCTTAAGAAGACTAGTATATTAATTGAGATATTTTGAATAAATAAACATATTGAAATACAAGTCTACAGTAATTATCAACAATAGTACAGGATTCTAATATATGTTAAGCTAAAAGGCTCTATATAGGCCCCATCTGTTGATCCCACCATGAAAAAACCCCGCCATCTCATATTAGAATCCCTATCTCATAATAGGGGATTTTCCTCTATATGTCCGCTATATTGAATCCGTCATTTTGTTTTTCGTAATTTTGACTTTTTATTCGTAATCCGAAACTCGAAAATATACCAAGTTTCGGCTCAATCTGATATTTTTCAAATATATATGTCCGCCATATTGAATCCGTCATTTTGTTTTTCGTAATTTTGACTTTTGATTCCTAATCAGAGATCTCGAAAACCTTAGTATACCAATTTTCATTTAAATTGAAAAACGCCTTCATATTTTGGCCAGTTTTTGGGATTTGGGACCACTGTGCATCGTTTCGATATTAGCTTTCTCACTGGAGACAGCGCCAACGACCGCCGCGAACCCAATGTCTACGCCGATCGACCAAAACTCGCGATGATGAAAACAAGAAAATAATATCCGAATATGAGTCCGCCAACGTTAATCAGTTAATCCGAAAGTAATAGAAAGGAGATACTACGAGTCCGCCGACGTCAAGAGGGAAGTACCTTTTCGAGAATAAAAAAATCGATTTTTTTTTGCATTTTTTAGAAGTACATAGGGAAGACCGGGGCGAAGTCGTCACCGGGGCGAAGTCGTCATTGCAATTATCTTGGAATTTGTGGCAGCTTTCCAGCAAGCGACACAAGTCGACACAAGTATCGTTTTATCTTTATTACTCATTACCAAAAAAGAAAGATGGAACGATGTTTGTGTTGACTTGTGTCACTAGCTGGAAAACTCCCTGTATGTTGTGTAAACTCGCCATTAATACTGTAAACGCGGCTTATGGTGCCCACGTGACCAACAGAGTTTAGTGAGGTTATGTGCCATGTTGTGATTTTTATCAAGGCAAACGTGTTTTTGGAAGTCAAAAGTAAAATTTTTTGCGCGTCAAAAATTTGTAAGATTCTAAAGAGCAATGCATGCTAAACACGAATTCAGTGAAGTTTTTTTATTTTCATTAACTTCTAATATTTTATAAGCGACAAAATTTAAAACTTGTGTCCGGGGTGAAGTCGTCACTAACCCATATCATGGAGGCTTCCGGCGAATATCAAAGTTAAAGAAGCAGCAGTGGTCAGATTCCGGCGAGGACTTGGATAATATGTGCTGCGTGTGCTTAGAGATGACAGAATAGAGCTGACGAGAAACGTACGAGCGTAGGGCACATAAATGTGTGCGCTTTTCTTGTAATTATTTTCCGCCATCGTGTTTTAAATTAATGTTTCTATTTTTTCATTAAAAAATATTTAATAAAATGTATCCTATCATTTTTCATGATCGGAATTATGAATTTTCATTTAAAATTCAGTCGGACTTCCGTTTCCGGCGCTTTCGTGAGTGACACATGTGTGAGTGACTGGAAGAAAATCAGAGAAA
>NW_020219887.1:45650-71721 GCF_003070985.1 Temnothorax curvispinosus | reverse complement strand
TGTGTCCGTTTCCTACTGTGTCCGATCGACACTGTGTCCGATTCATTCAACCTGCTGTGTCCGATTTATTCTGTGCGCAACTGGGACGCTCCCGTTTTTAGCTCTTGAAAGGGTACTCCCCTCCTTAATCAGCTAATCCAAAAGTAACAGAAGGAGATACTACGTGTCCGCCAATGTTAATCAGCTATCCTGAGAAACAAGGGGGAAGATGTAATGGAAGGAGTTAGATGGTTGGATTGAAGAATTGAAGTATTGATAGTCTAATGGCTTATTTAAAAAAAAGGAAAATAATAATAAGATTTACTACTTGTTGATGTGTTACGTTCAATCTGGATCTCTTTAGGTCCTGTAGATAGAGGCTCTCGTCGATACTTGGTGAGTTTAAGTTTGCGCACAGAATTTAACTTGAAACTCGGGATCGGATTTGATGTTCGTAAAACGGAAGAGAAGGGAAGTGAATTGAACTAAAGAAATAAATCGGAGGGAAGAGAATTTGATCTAAGAGATAAACCGGGAGTAAAGAGGTAAACTGTCTGAAGAGGGCGAATCCTAAGATGTCGCGGTTTATATAGAAAAGTTCAAGAGATGAAAGGGGTGGATTTTTTTTTCGTTGTGGGATATGTCAGGTTTTCGTTTCGAGGATTTTGGTTGGTAGGATATTTCCACCCGGTTTTCGCCTATCTATCGGCGAGCTAGGTATAATTATCTATTTTTACGGCTGTCTATTGGCGATTCTTGTCATAAGGCCCCCACCGTCTTATTTTGGAGGTTTAAGCTATCGGTTTTTCCAGTGACTTATCCATTTTTTAATTATCGCCGGTCTCTCTTTTATTATAGCTCTGGGTTCTTGGTTTATCTCACAACCCTGTTTTTGTGTAAACAGACAACCCATAGTCTTATATCTTTATTTCCGTTACATGCTTATAACAGTTACAGGATTTTTAGAAACGCACGTCCCAGACTGTGTTTTTATCTGTCGAGACAGCTCGTTCAATATAATAAAATTTTCTGTTGAACTTTTTTTGAATTTAAGAGCTCCTTGGCGCGCCATGTCGCCAGGTTTATAGTTATAGATCAGACAAAGTTGATAAAAACGTAGTCGTATATGCCTTGTTTGTTTGGATTTCATTACCTGGAAGTTTCCTTTCGATTTCTCGATCTTGTTTAGACACGTAAGCAAACATGACGGAAAAATAGGAAGTGTCGATAGGAAAATTGGAAATGTCGAAATTATAGCTTACTTGCCGATGGATAACCGTAAGTGCTCAGTTACTTATTTTAATCTTAAAGGTTATTCTGGATTTTAGGAAATTTCCGCGAAAAAGAGAAATCGTGGAGTCCACAGGACATAACAAATTCTTTTATATATTTGATATTAGAATACTAAAATATAATATTTTGTAGAAATGATAATATCGATGTCATTACCATTTTATATTCCTCAGAGAGCTCATGTGGATTTTTCAAAAATTCGGGATATCCAATTCGCTCGTTCATTGAATCAGCCTTTTTCTTTGCCACTGCCCGAGTCTCGTCATCCATCCAATGATTTTCGACCAACAGTTCGTTAAAAGCTTCGCGAATTGTCCGAATCATTTTTAAAGCAGTCTCCTGAAAACCAGACTACATTTCGACCCACAGAGCAAAAAGAATTCGTTGTAGCTATTATTTTTGAAATGGAAAATACTCACCTTACTTTCGTGATTAAAATTTTCGCTTATAAAAAGAGCTCCTACCGCCATCCCGAGTTTCTTATTAGTCCACTCAACGCATTGCGACCATCTATTCCTTTCACTAAGAATACCCAAAAGGATCTTGCGAAATTCGATTCGTTTCTGCTGATATTCATCGATCATATGAGGCATAACCGACATGACAAATCGCCACAGAATATAGTTATGTAAAGTTCTGTGAAATTAATTTTATATAAAAATTCAAGGATTCGTGATATTTGAGAATCTCAAATTCAATCGAATCTTATCTTTAGCAAGACATTTAAAAACTTATGATTTTTTGATAAATAGAAATTTCAGGGATTAGGGAAATATTAGATATGTCTGACACGCGTGACAAACAAAAAATATAGCGGAGCGAACGAGCAAAGTTTCTTTTCACAATAGAATGATAGAAAAAACGTTTGCAACATTATTTATTATGTTACAACAGTATCATAAAAAATGTTTACAGCATTATTATTATTTTACAACAATATAATCTATCTATCTATATAGAATGTCTGTATATCTGTTCTTTATACACTCTTAAACTATTCGACCGAATTTTTACCAAAAGTATATAAAATAGTGGTAGAATTTTTCGGGGAGTGTTATAGAGTGTATAGTTTTTCGTTACCGATTATTTTGGGAACCGGTATCCAAAATTTTTCCAATTTTTCGGGAAATAATTGACCGAATTTTAAAGAATTGTATATAAAATAGGGATAGAATTTTCCGGGGAGTGCCATAAAGTGTATAATTTTTCGTTACCGATCTTTTTGGAAATTAGTTACAAAATTTTTTCAATTTTTTAGGAAATAATTGAGTGAATCTTAAAGAATTGTATACGATGGAATTGAACTTCACTCGATAAAAAAGTGATATTTTTCATTTTACAGTATTTTTGTAGATTGGTGTGTATGTATGTGTGCTTAACTATTCATCCGTTAGTGGACTAAAATTTAAAGTGGTATATACATATGAAATAGGGGTAGAATTTTCCGGGGAGTGCCATCATGTGTATAGTTTTTCGTTACCGATTTTCTGGAAACCGATTTTTCTAATTTTTCTAATTTTTCGGGAAATAATTGACCGAATCTTAAAGAATTATATATGAAACAGAGATAGAATTTTCCGGGGAATGCTTTTACATTAATCTACCAATTTATCGGTAAGATAATAAGAAAAATAAGATGAATAAATTGTAAAAAAGACAAAATGTAAAGAAAATTGTAAAGTCCATTGTTAAATGTTTATTATTAATAATTTTTATTTTATAATAATTGTACAATTATTTAATATAATTATATTGAATAAAAAATATTGTGCAATTTTAAATATAATTTAATTAATAATAAATAAATATATAAAAATTTGAATAAAAATAAATATAAAGTATTCTTTGCAATTGCCTGATAAAGGAATTTTATTCGATTAAGGATATTGAAACACAAATGAAGTCGTTTAAAGAAAATCGACTCCTGGGCGAAGCCCGGGTAACCAGCTAATATAAAATTATAAATTCTTTAGTTTTTCAATTTCCCTATGCCTCAAATCCATTATTCTCGAATTATTCACAGCTTGCAAGCGTGTAAATACAAAAGATGGGTCAATAGTCAATGGCTTCTAGTGATTTAACACGCGAAAGACATATCCAAGAGCAAGTGCGTATTCTGAGAATACGATGTCAACAACAGCTTTGTCTATCATTTATCCTTGCGATTGACGAATGCTGACCGTATAAGGTGAGAAGAAACTGGCGTCGAGAGCAGCTGACATTATTCTTTTTGAAAGACACGGTATATGGGACAACTGATGTCGCATCTTTGGCAAATGTTGAGCTACCGTCAAACCATTATAATATAAATACCGGTATACATTCACTGTATTCTTCGATTTCTACATTCGGGTTATAAACGATGTCAATGATCGTTCCAAACGTTCCATTGTAGAAACCTTTCGACACATTCCAATTTCTTTGTAAAATTATCCGAGTTTCAATAGATAAAATCAATTTTGCTGGCATGCTTGAGCGTCATTGACAGAAGCAAAACGTGCTGTTTGGTTATTGCAAATTGCATTGATGACAGTCACTAAAGTTCCAGTTTCGCATAATTTACGATCATCGTCTAATATAGCATCATTACGTGATGCTTACATTGCGTGATGCATTATTCTTACTGTATTTTTGAAACTACTGTGATTACAAAAACTAATGAATCAAGTATGTAAAAGTTTATAATCATTTAGGGTGACTCTACTCATGATGTTTTGCAAAACACATCTAAACATTAATTGCTTTTTCCCTTGTTGGCGCATGACTATTGTTAAAAAATTGCACATGACTATTGTAAAAAAGATACTTTATTAAATTGTGAATAAATTGCTTTTCCTTCCATTGCCTTCAGATTGGTTGATTTTAGCATCTGATTTTGCGATTTCAGATACTGGTGGCAATTGGTTATAATCTCTACAAAGATACACCGTTATATCCCCGTTATATCTTCAAATGGATACTCACTGTATTCTGGTTTAGCCTGGCGGAGTCGTTGATCAATTTGCCTCAATGTATTCAAACCTAACATTCACATTACAAATTTTATGTTTGAAAACTCTTTTTGTAACTTTATCAGAGCCTTTCCTTTAAATTCTTCATTATTTCTCTGTCTTATTGATAAATAATTGGAGTGCTAAATGAATCGTAGCATCATTAATATTATTTGCTGCCACACCAGTTGGAGCCATCAAACTTACATTTTCCTCATCATATTGCTTCCTCATAGAGGAAGCTTTGTTTTAGTAAGTTTCGTATATGAACCTTTGATTACGTATAAAGTTGTGTTTAATGAAGAAACCAAAGAAAAGATTGTTTTTTGAGTTTTTGTTGCTAATATGTTCAGAGTGTTCTAAAACGTCGAAATATTGCATTAAAAAAAATGTCCGTATGTGTGTATGTATGTGTGTATGTACGGATTTGATGTCCGCGGTTGTGTGCTCTAACTTCCGCAATAATTGAGATATCGGGTTGTTTTTTTTTAACCCTCTGAGAACACAGAGTCAATTTGACCCTGTTTTTTTTTTGTAATTTTTAGCCAGAAATATTAAAATAAAAAAATTAAATTTTTTTTGTAAATTACGTTTTTTTTTTAAAGAACACTCATGGGTCAATCTAACTCTACACACACTTTGATCGTCCACCATTTTAAATTGACAAGTGCAATCAGCTTGAAAAAATTTCCAGATGTACATACTTGGAACATTGTTAAATCAATTGATATAAATAAAAAGTGCCGTTAACATTATTTACATATTTAAAAAAATTCAAAAATTATTTTTAAATAGTGGACGATCAAAGTGTGTGTAGAGTCAGATTGACCCAGAGTGTCCTCCGTAAATAAAAAAATAGGAGTGTTCTCGAAGGGTTAATCGATAGAGTATCATTTAAGGAAGGTTAGTATTGAATTTGGCGATGATTGGTAAAAGGTTCTTTTTTAAAAAAATTTTGAATTTTTTTAAAAATGTCCGTGGTTGCTCTAACTTTTGTAAATTTTAAAATATTGGACTAATTCTAAGTTTATTATATTCTTCAGTCTTTTCTACCTCTATTTCATATATAATTCTTTAAGATTTGGCGAAGATCGATAAAGGAGTTACCGATTTCTGCTCAAAAAGTTACAGGTATAAGTTGTACATGTAATTACATATATATAGAGCATCATTAAAAAAAGTTGGTACTTTGAATTTGGCAATAATCGGTAAAAGGGTTCTTTTTTTATAAAATTTTGAATTTTTTGAGGATCGGTAAAGAAGTGACCAATTTTTGCCTAAAAAGTGGACAAGTTATACATGTAATCTTATACAAAAGGTATCATTAAAGGAAGGTTGTTTTGAATTTCCTTCTTCTTGAAGGGACTACTGGGCAAATCGGGCTTCGGCCTGAGATCCCAGTAGTCAAAGATTTCTCCGCAATAAAAAAAAGATTGTTTTGAATTTGGCGAATATTGGTGAAAGGGTTACCGATTTCTGCCTAAAAAATGTATAGGGTAGACTGAGGCGAATCGGATTATTAATTAGCACGATAAAATAGCTCGTTTGAAATAAAACATTAACGAAAACTGTCTTAAAACTTATATTGATCCGATTCGCCTCGATCTACCCTAAGTTATTTGATGGATAGAGTATCATTAAAGGAAGATTGTTATTTAATTTGACGAGGATCGGTGAAGGGATTACCGATTTCTGCTTAAAAAGTGTATAAAATGTACATGTAATTTTATATAGAGTATTATTAAAGGAAGGTTGTTTTAAATTTTGCGAGGATCGGTGAGAGGGTTACCGATTTCTGATTAAAAAATGTGTAACGATTTTTGCTTAAAAAATGTGTAAGTTATTTGATGGATAAAATATCATTTAAGGAAGGTATTGAATTTGGCGAGGATCGGTGAAGAAGTTACCGATTTTTGCTTAAAAAGTTACATGTATAAGTTATACATGTAATTTTATATAGAGTATCATTAAAAGAAGGTTGGGGTATTGAATTTGGTGATAATCGGTAAAAAGGTTCTTTCTTTATACAAAATTTTGATTTTTTGAGAAATGTTTGTTGGTAGCTTTAACTTCCGCAAATTTTGAGATATTGGGTTATTTCTAATTCTATTATATTCTTCAGTCTTTTCTAACCCTATTTCATATATAATTCTTTAAGATTTGGTTGATTAGACCCAGCTTTATACGAGATCAAAGGTTTATAATATTTGGTGAAATGTCTGTGGTTGCTTTAACTTTTGAGATATCGTGTTATTTCTAATTCTGTTATATTCTTTAGTTTTTTCTTGAATTTGGTGAGGATCGGTGAAGGAATTACCGATTTCTACTTAAAAAGTGTATAAGATGTACATGTAATTTTATATAGATTATCATTAAAAGAAGGTTGTTTTGAATTTTGCGAGGATCGATGAAGGAGTTAAAAATTTCTGCTTAAAAAGTGTTTAAGATTGCTTAAACGTTCCTATCGATATCGGAGTCGAAATAATAAAATAGGTTTTTAGCACTGCAATTGCGAGCACCGAGACTCGGCGTTCTTATCGCCGTGACTTTCGGCGTAACGACCTAACGAATAAACAGTGGAAACAAAGCATTGTCGAGCGAATGGTCTTCGCGTGTTTGCTTTGTTTCATCTGTTTATAATTGTCGACCACGGATCTATCGGAGACTTCTCTCGGTGAAGCGTGTGTTTGAAAAGTCTCGAATTTGCGACAAGCCCCCGAGAGCTTAAAAGGACGCGCGCCCTTGGCAACGGGGCCAGTCGTTTTCTGCTACTTAACGAGTTACTGTCGCTATTAATAGTTCGAATTGCCCGCTCGTTCTTTCGCTTGCGCTTAAAGCTTGCTCGCTCAATCGCTTAATAATTCGAGTTGCTCGCTCTTTCGCTTGCGCTTTCTCGGGAATTGATCTACCATCCGTTCTATTCGCGATTCTGCGTTTTGTAAATATTGTAAATACTGTAATTATTGTAATAAACCAACTTGTCCGTCAACTTTACTTTACTTTTGTCTCGGTACCATTCGCGGTTCGAGCCTTCGCTCGCGGGCTCGGTCCACTTTCGAACAAAAAGTTACATGTATAAGTTATACATGTAATTTTATATAAAGTATTATTAAAAGAAGGTTGGTATTGAACAAAATAGAAATAATATATATCCGCAATTAGTAGGGATCATTTTAGTAAAAACATTAATTATTTAATTGATTTTTGTAAGAGTATAACAGATATTAGTATAACAGAATATTAGTTGCAATAAAGCTTTATTACAATAAAAAAAGTGTGCAAGTAGAAACTTGCACATTGCTTCCTCATAGTTTTTAAGTGTGCAAGTAGAAACCTGCTCATTGCTTCCTCTATGAAAAAGTCAAATTAATAAATATATACTAATAAATATGCATAAAAAACCGGCCTTCCTCATAGAGGAAGCAACGTGCAGGTTTCTACTTGCACACTTAAAAACTATAAAAAAGCAATGTGCAAGTTTCTTGCTTGTTTTGATTTAATTTTTCGAACTATTTCATGTATTACGCAACTTTTGCCAGTTTAAGCGCTACTTTGAATAATAACCAATTTTGACCAAGTGCGTCCATTAATCTGATTGTTCAAGTGATCTAAAACAAGTTGTTGCTTGAAATTTAAACAAACTGATATTGTGTCATCTTCCCGAACTGCGACGTCGTCAGTAGTTGCTCATTTTTTACAAACTGAAAAGCTGCTTCATAATTATAATTTAGAAATATAACACCTCAATCATGTGTGAGGTCAATTTCTCGATTTTCTAAATCAACATCTGCTGAAAGTTTATTTGGTGCAATGCGTATTAATTCCATCCACTCACATTGATAAATCTCTACATTTTTGTTGCGCTTTATTTGCGCTTTCGTCGGGCTTTACTAAGTTCATATCAAGTTGCCAATGATCATGAAGCTGATTAAAAGGATTTTTCCAACTTTCATCCTTATTCCGAAGTTCATCTTTAGCTTCACTCGTATTGAATTTAGCTTCCGGACATACATGCACTATACGATCTTGTCTCGCAATATACGACTGCCTGGCCCTCTGTAATCTATCTATCTACGGCTTTCCGGACCTAAGGAGGTCCTTGGCCTTATAGAGAATTCGCCTCCAGCTCTCACAGTCCCTTGATTTAATCTTCCAGTTCTCTATCCTCAGCTTTTTTAAATCTTCCAGTACTGATCTCCACCATCGGTTTCTCGGGCCCAGTTTCACAAGTGTCGGTTAACTTTGAACTTTAGATTAACTCACTCTTCGTTTCTTTCTAAGGAGGACGTTAGAAGTGGGCCTCGGTCTGCCTCTCGGTCTCGTGCCATGAATGTCATTGTGCAGTATTCTCCTGCAAGGGTCAGATTCTTCCATTCTGTTCACGTGTCCCAGCCATCTCAGTCTTCTTATTCTAATGTGCGTCTCTATAGCAGAGTCGTTGTAAAGTTAATACAACTCTTTGTTAGTTTTCCTCTTATGTTCGTTCTCGTTGATCTTGTTTGCACCAAAAATCTTTCTCAAAATTCTTCTCTCGAATACCCCCAGGTTTATTGCATCTGAGTCCTTTAACGTCCAGCATTCCGAACCGTATGTTACAATGGGCCTAATAAGGGCCAGGGTATATTGTGGTTTTAGAGGTTCTTGTCAACTCTTTGGATTTTAATAGAGAGATAAGACTGAAATACGCTTTGTTTGCCTTCATTAGCCTTCGTTTAACTTCTGTAGATTCATTGTTGTCTGCTGTAATGACTGATCCCAGGTAGATGAATTCTTTGACGATCTCGAAGGAATGTGATCTTATATTTAGTTTTTGTCCTAGCCTCCTACTAAAATTGCCTAGAGTCTAGATATGATCATGAATTTAGTTTTATCCGCATTTACCTCCAGCCCCACTCTCTTAGCCTCTCTCTCTCTATGGCTCAAAGCCTCCTTTATTGCTTTTAGGCTTCTTCCTATGTCCAAGTCGTCTACATATCCAAGAATCTGGTAGCTCTGGTATAGAAATGAGGCGTTTCTTTTGACATTTGCTTTCTTTATGACCGCTTCCAAGACTAGATTGAACAGGACTGGGGCTAGTCCGTCGCCTTGCTTAACATCTTTACTTATCGTAAAGATACTTGACAATTTGCCGTTAACTCTAACTCTACCCTTGGAGCCATCCATCATATGTCTGTATGCCCGTATCACTCCCAGTTCTGCTAACTCCATATCTCTGCCTTTATGATACCGTCGTAAGCCGTTTTGAACTCCACGAATAGGTAATACGACAGGATATTGTATTCCCACAGCTTCTTTAGGGTAAGTCTCAGGTTATACAGTTGGTTTAAAGTTGACCTTCTTTTCCTAAAGCCACACTGATATTCACCCATCGCCCTCTCGTATATGTCTTCCAGCTTTTTACGTACGTGGTTATCTTATATGCTGTGCTTAAGAGAGTGATTGCTCTGTAGTTCTGGCATTCTGTCAAATCTCCCTTCTTAGGGATAGGGTTGATCAAGCCTACCATCCAGTCCTCCGGGATTGGGCCTTTCTCCTGCCAGATGAGCTCTACCAGCCGGTGCAGAACTTCGCTGCGTTACCCGCGTTTTTCAACATTTTTCCGGTGATCGTATCCATCCCTGGTGCTTTATAATCCCTTAAGGACTTTACTACCTCCTTGACGTCCGTTATTGTTGGAAGATGGGCGTACTCCCGTAAGGTGCTATACGCCTGTGTATTGTCTTTTTCGTTCTCCGGTACCGCGAAGGTATCCGTAAAATGTTCTAGCCGTCTTTGTATTATTTCTTCCTGACTTGTTGCCAGGTCGCCGGATAAAGTTCTTATGAACTTACATTGTGGTTTAAATTTTGTTTTAGCGTTTTTAATTTCCTTGTAAAATTTTCTAGGCATCCGGTCCAGCCGTTCTTTTTCTATGAATTTCAGTTTTTCTTTCAAGAATGATCTCTTCTTCCTTCTTAATAGCTTTTTGGCGTTCCTTCTTGCCTCCCTATTCGTGTCTTACTAATGCATTTTTACCTAGCTTCGTTCTTGGTTCTAATCGCTTCCGCGCATTCCCCATCAAACCAATGATTACTGAGGCTTTTCGGTTTTTCTCCTAGCACCTCCTTGGCTGAATAAAGTATACTGTTCTTCAGATTTTTCCACAAGCAGTTTATGTTTTCTTTCTATTGCTAGTTATATGTAGCGAGTTTACTTCCTACCTTTTCTCTGAAGTTGTATTTGATCTCTTCTTCTTTCAATTTTTCGCTGTTCCATACGGTGTTCCCTATTTCCTCAGTTTTTTTTTCCTGTGTATCAGCTTAGTTCTTATCTTGGCCAATACTAGATAATGGTCTGAATCAACATTGGATCCTCTTTTGATTCTCACATCTGTTATATGCGTTGCATATCTCATATTCACCAGGACGTGGTCGATTTGGTTTACCGTTTGTCCGTCTGATGATTTCCACGTACCCTTGTAAACATTTTTATGTGGGAACCAAGTACTGGAAATAGTCATTCTTTTTGTCGTTGCAAAATTGATCAGCTGCTCGCCATTACTACTTGTTGTAATTTGTGTCGTGTAAACTCTGTATGCCAATTGTGGGGTGAAAGACTTTTTTTTTCCAATCTTGTTGTTGAAATCTCCCAAGATGATTTTCATGTCAAAGCTAGGAGCGCTATCGTATGCCTTCTCAAGCTCAAAATAGAATTTGGTCTTTTCTTCGTCGCTCTTGTTCTCCGTTGGAGTGTGTGCCGAGTTATAGTGATGTTATGGCACAGGATGTATTCAAATTTTGCAGATTCTGGAGGTTATTGGTTCGAAATCTGTTACTTTGTCGCTTAGTTTATTACTCACAAAGATACCCGTGCCAAACTGGTTCCTAAATTTCTAAAAGAAGTTGGTATAATTCTTTAAAAAAATTCAGTACCACCTCTAACTTATATTGTTTAATATCATTTCTACTTAAACAAGTTTATAAAACACGCCACGAACCCATGTGGCACCTCGTTTCGCGCGAAAAATGTATGCGTGGAGGCAGTAGGGGGGCTCCACTACTTTTAAACTAGACACATAGTGTGCCTTACAAAGTACATGCGTGAACTTTCCAAACCCATGTAATACCGTACAACAATATTGCTATTATTACATTTAAAAATCAATATTTTGAAAACTATGCATCGTAGCGCATTGTGATTTGCGGCATTCTTTTCTCAGTGAAAGACCTATCAAACACACTTATCAAATTGAGGGGCCCCAGAAATAACATTATCCCCGACTTGATGTCAAGCGCAATTTTTTGGATATCCAAACCGACATGTTTCTCGTCTATTTTACTTATTTTTACGCAAACAGTAGCTGCTACTGCGTGTGCCGCTGAAACCGATTGATTGCCTCAGATATAGTTTGATAATTTAAAATACCTTTTTCAGTGGAGCGACGTCGGGATGGGTGTCTCACTGCATATGGTGCACTAAGCATTGGATTAATTAATATTGTTTGCAAATATCTAACTCTTTCACAGACATAGGGTGTTATCTACTAGATGCTTGAAACATTTCAGAATCATTATTTTGTCCTTGTTCAACATATTTGATAAACAACAAGGATGAAATGTTTCCAAGAGCGTTTGAAGCGCCAAGTGTTTGAAACGCCAAGTGAATCGCACTCATAGAGTTGAACTGTCGAACATCTGGGTCTATTACTGTTGAGGAATAATATACGTGTTTATCACACTTTGTGTAATCATGTGTTCTGTCATGTTGTAACGATGCACTCCGTTCGCCAAGCATCATTCCCGGCCAGCAACCGCCGGATGTCGCCCGACCGACGATCAGTCGGGCGAAGACCAGGGCGCGGTGCGCCCACATTTTATTACATTTAAATGCACCGTGTGCGCGGGCCAAGCGCGGCACCGGTGTCTTCCGACGAACGCCGACGGGAGCCGAGCCTCACCGAGGACGAGCGCGCGGCGTCGCGCCGCCCCACCACAGCGCGACTCGCCTGATGATCGGCCTCCCTCTTAGCGAACCCACCGCGCCGAGCGCTATATAAACCGACTCTCCGGCGAGAGCAAGTCACTTCGTCTGATCTCCAGCATTCCGCTATTCCGGACGAAAGCCTATCCTACGCATCCTAGGGCGACACACCAACGAGGTTCGGAGCTCCGAGTTTCGACTGAGGGCTCTCAGGTGTCCCCGCACTCCATCACCTCAACCCCGACGGCACGGTTACGCGGGGTCGAGCACGCTCGGCCTCGCAACGAGGGCTCTCGCTGCCGCCGCCCCGGGGCCCCGGAAATCCTCCGCGGTCCCACGCGCGCTAGACGCGATAGTAATGTCGCGTTCGTTATCGAGTGCACAAGCACTACCCAGCCGTTGCAATATACCGAGTCCGTAATCTACTGCAATACCGCGTTTGCGCTACCGCGATGCATCGCGCCGAGTGCGCCTGCACGATCCTGCCGTTGTAATATACCGAGTCCGTAATCTACTGTAATACCGCGTTTGCGCTACCGCGATGCATCGCGCCGAGTGCACAAGCACTACCTTGCCGTTGTAATATACCAGGTCCGTAACCTACTGTAATACCGCGTTTCGCTATCGCGCTGCATCGCGCCGACTGCGCTGGCACTATCCTGCCGTTGTAATATATCGCGTTCCGTACACTATTGTAATATCGCGTTTTCGCTATCCCGCTGCACCGCGCCAAGTGCGCCTGCACTATCCCGCCGTTGTAATATATCGCGTTCCGCAACATATCGTTTAACCCCGCCCGTTCCGGATGTGTTATACCGAATACCGCGTTTACATCGTTTTGTAGACTAATACTGAATAAATCATTACGTATGCAATTAAACTGATTATTGTCTCTGGGCCTTTCAGTCGAACTCCTGATCCGGTGAACTAGTCCGCGCTCAACGATAAAGTTGTTAGGCCGTTACAATGTATTTGTACATGTCCATATCATGTTGTAATCACGTGGATACCCGTCTAAATCACGTGTAAATTTGAGACGGTCCTGTCTAGTGTGTCTGTGTAACGCGTGATTACAAATACCATTCGGTACTGTCAATCCGTGCGTTCTTCCCTTATGGCTCTGTCCATCGGCCTGCGCGCATCGATCGCGATCTCTCTAATCTCTCTATGTGTATAATAAAAAAACTATCTGTGATACAATTATTAATACAACATAACGATCAACGTTTCGCACGTAATGAACGATCCCGTTATTCCACACTCAATACCATTCAACGTCATGAAGCATTAAAATTAGGTCAAGTTTGCGCAAAAAAGAATAATTTTCGTGATACCAAAAAAGAATTACAGCATGAAATGCAAAGAAATCCACAGATGTACATTTAATCGCAGTAGACTCATTTATTGGATTTGACTTAGCTTTTGACCATATCAGAATTTTGTTTGAAACGATTGTTTGAATAGCAGTTCTTGGCGGACTTGTGGAATAACTGAAATATCGATTTCATGGACAATATTATTATTGTTATCATCTTGAGGGTTAGTCGAGTGTTTCTCAAGATTAATTTGTTGAAGTTGAGATGTTACGTCACTGTTCTCTGGTAATCTTTAAAGATTTGAATTATCAACGATAACATCTTGATAGAAACAATTGTTTTGTACTAACCAAAAAAGAGCTCTTTGCATTTTATTTCAAAAAACCTGAAAATCTTTAAATCCTTCTGGCGTACTGCGCCGTATGTAAACCGTCTTAATATTGAATGGTAAATATGGTAATATCTTGGCAATGTCTTGAACTTTTTGCTCAATATTAATCACATAACGATCCACTGTAAGCATACTGTCCTGGAAATTATCTTGTTCCTAAACGATAAATACGCATTGGGTAAACGCGTGCCGTCAACATTTGTTCAATATATGATCCAATTCTTCAATACATCCGGAACTATCCTGGGGCACATTTTATTGAAAGCCGTAAACTTTGTTGCTTTGTTTCTTGCAATAAGCACAACAAAAATTTGCTGTGTAAATTGTCAAAACTTGACGATTGTACCCAGATAGCACGAGTGGCGTCAAGTGGTGTAATATAGTGCAGTCAAAGTGACGGATTGTTGTTGTTAGAGACGTCACTTTGACGGCATTATAACGTCATTTGACGCACTCTGCTATCTGGGTAGTTACATATCTCACAATTCAATTCTTTAGGAGTTCGTTCAAAATTATGAAAAAATTAGCTGATATCTATTTCGTCGTGTTCGGCAGCGCTTGCACGCTGTCATTTTCGGTAAGTCTGTACATTCCTACGAACGGATTCTGGATGGATCCGGCCAACAATTGAATTGATGCCTCTGCGATGTTTTCGTGGCATGTGTTTGCAGGTGTATGTTATAATCCGATCTGAGTCTAACAAGAGGAGGCCGCCGATTTGGGGTCACCGAATTAAAAAACGTTTTTATATACCTAGTATTGGGAACGGGCATAATGACCAATTTGGCGGAAATGAGTCGGCTCGTAAACATGCGAAACATGTGTGCTCACTCAGTTTTGTCGATAAAATTGTAAAATACCAGAAGAGTACTTGAGCAAAGGGATAAGGCGCAACGCTCAGCCATTTCCGAGAAAAAAATATAAGCGCACAACTACTACACTGCCGGCATTTGAGTTTAATTCCTATCCCTCGCACTTTTTTAAAATTTTTTAATGCAACCTAGCAATAAATGTTTATTCGTGTAAAATAAAGTTAATGTAAACAAAAGTTTCAATAATTTTGTTTTCTCTTTTAAATTTGCACTTTCAAAAGACAATTTTTTTTTAACTTACACACAAAACTGGAAATAATTTTTATTCAACTTATAACATTATTTTATACATTCTACACGATAAATTCTACAAAATAAAGCGATATAAAATGAACCGATATGGAATAAAATGTCACTATTTGAATATAGTTATATAATTTAAAATACAAAATTACAAGTAAATAGGAAAAGTTGTGCCAAAACTTTTATTTATCCTCGTCATCAGTATCATCAACACTCTACGGATCGGTTACAATTATTCGGATGATATTTGTCGTAGAAGCACGTGAAACGGAGGATTATCTCACACCATGTACACTTTATAAACGATACATCCCGACTCGCACAATGCTTCTCAAAAGCTTCAAAAGTGTTGGAAGAAAGCAAACGGCGTTTACATTTAAAAAAATTGATCTTTCCTCTATCAAATATCATCCGAATAATTGTAACCAATCTGTAGAGAGTGTTGATGATAGTGATAATAAGGATAAATAAAAGTTTTAGTAAAACTCCGCAATTAGAGAAATACAAGAAATCAATTGGCAGAGAGTAAATTTTATGTATTCTTGCCCCCCTAAGTCCGAAACTGTTAATAAAACTTGGCGGTCATTTGTACTTTTTAAGATATCATCATAAAAATAAGAAAAAAATGCGGTAAATATTTAGTATTAGGGAACCACCCCCAATTTCCATAATTTTAAAATATGTTATCAAGGACATGACCCTGAGTAACTTTTCCTTATAACTTAATCGGCGGTCATTGCTTATTTAAAAGTTATAAACAAAAAAAGTTTGAAAAATATGCGAATTTGTGTCAATGCTAAGGGAAGTAATTTGCTGATATGCATGATGTATAGACAGTACACATGTAGGCAGGGGAGGGGCTACTGCTGCAAGGAAGCCGGTGGGGGCGGAGGCTGCTAGGGTTGCTAGTGGGGGGGGGGGCGCTGTGGCTTCTCCTCCTTCCCCCGTAGGGCAAGTGCGCTGCGGGAGCGGGGGCGGGGGGACGCGGCGAGTGCCTTGCGCTGCTGGGAGGAAAATCGCGGCCAAGGCTGCGGGGCCGACTTCGTCCAAAACGGCGGCGGTGACAATCACCGGCCCTAGGGGCGGAGCGGTCTTGTATGTCGAGGTCCTAAAAACTGCCAGAAAGAAAATCTCCCTGGATAGTTTGTGAATAAGCAGCGTCGGCTGCAGGGGAGGAGTCACTAGGAGCCTCGTAATAGAGGTCCCTGGTGATGGCTCGAAAAAGAAAGACCTTCTAGCGCAGCGGGTTAGCGCTGCGCTGGAGGGTTCGAGGGTGCGAGTCGCCAGGCTCACCAAATGCGTGGAGTTGCGCGTGGGGGGGGGGGGGAACGACTCTGTCACCCCGAGGGAAGTCGCGGCCGCCATCGCCGCAGCTGGCGACTGTGAGGTGGTGAACGTGAGGATCGGGGAGATCCTCCGTCCTTCCAGAGGAATGAGGATCGCGTGGGTGCGGTGCTCTGTGGGTGCCGCAATAAAAGCGATCAAGGGAGGGATCAGGGTGGGCTGGAGCCAGATTCCCGGCCCCTTAGGTATTACAGGTGCCTGGACGTGGGTCACGTCTGAGCCCTGTGCACCTCCTCGGTGAACCGCAGCGGGTTATGTTACCGCTGCGGTGTTAGTGGCCACCGAGCTAGCAGCCGCTCTGCGACGGCCCCGAGGTGTCCGCTGTGCGCGGACTCGGGGTTGCCAGCTGAGCACCGGCTGGGGGGGGCCGGGGGGCTTCCCCCTAAGGGAAGGGGGGGGGGGGGGGGAAGTGCGGACTCCTAGGGCAACAAGGAGGACCATTTTCCCCACGGTAACTTCGGATCCCAGGAAGGGTGATGGCGGGAGGTATGGGATGGCCTGGGAGCCCTTGGACTCCCGGCCGTCCCGCTCTCCCAGCTGATATTAGGCAGGCGAAGCTTGGGCGGACCCCCTACGGGGTTTCCGCCACGAGCGCTCCCTTTGCTCCGCCGGAGGACCTGTTTTCGGGGCTTAAGTCTCAGAATCGAGTTCTCTGAGCCGCGGCCCGGAGGGGGGTGGCCCGGTTCTTCTTACCACGGGGTCCCGGACCGTATTCCTCTCCTCACGGGTCGTGCGGGGGTCGGGGCTTAAGCGGGGATACCTGAGCTCCGACTCCGCCCCCGCACAACATCCAAGGGGGCGCGGCGATGGGGTTGTGGTCTCCCGTCGCAGCAAATTAGGTCTGGCATCCCCGCCCTGTGCGCCATCATCGACACACGCGGCGGGGGCCCGGGGGCCTCATGGGGGGTCGGGGTATTTGCCCGCCCTCGTGGGGTCCTCGGGGAGTAGGGACCCCTGGTTGAGGTCAGGTTGTGGGAGCGTTTCAGGATGAAGTAATGAAAAGTTCCCTAGCGCCTCCCCCTCCCCCCCGAGAAACCAGGGTAAGCCACACGTAGGTTTTTTAGCCGGTAAAAGTCCGGCATAACTACCCGCCCCACCCCGGAGGGCGGGGGTACTCATGACAGTTTTTCCTATGTTAAAAAAAAGGGCCTACTGTTTCTCCCCCGCAAGCAGAGGTGGGTAGGGGTGAACCTCGCTCCGCGCAAATGGTTTTCTGCATTGTACTTTCCACGCAAAGCGAGGTCCACTCCTACCCACCCCTGCTTGCGAGAGAGGAGCGGTAGCTTCTCTCCCGCCTACATGTGTATTGTCTATACCTTAAAACATATACATATAACTGGAAGAGAAATTGCCTATACTTCCCTTGAACGAGTCGGATAAAATTTGGAGCTTGTATTTTCTAAGATATTGTCATGAAAATGAAAAAAATGTTATCGCAGGACCACTAATGATAGACTAAAATGTTCAACCGTCGATCGAACAATGTGACCTATGATGTTATGATTTTTGTATCGTGACAACACGAGAATTGTGTTTACTTGATTTTTCGTATAGGCCCTAAATTATACATTTTATCTTAAAAAATACGAGCGATTTTGTATTTTAAATGATACAACTATATTCAAATAGTAGCATTTTATTTCATATCGGGTCATTTTATATCGCTTTATTTTGTATTGTGTAGAAATCTTTATACACTGTGTTGTAATCTAAAATTACAACGGGTAATTATTAAATTATTTATAATAAAATTATAGAATAGTCTTTCAAAAGACTTCGAGGAAATTGTCTTTCAAAAGACTCCTCAATTTACGCCGACGCGGACGCGGAAGTTCATCAAGCTTCCGCGTCAATCGAACTATTGCGATATGCATAAGAATGTGCGACAACGCATTTCGACATTCGCGGAACCGCGGAAGTTCATCAAGCTTCCGCGTCAATATTGCGAGATGCATAGGAATGTGCGACAACGCATTTCGACAATCGCGGAACCGCGGGAGTACAGCGAGATTGCGAATGCGCTCGGTCACTGACCGACCTCATTCGGGGGACCGTCGAACCCGGCGGAAAAGCGCCGACAGGGCATAACTCAAAACAATATAAGGGACCGTCGAAGAAGCCGCGACGGAGAGTAATACACCGGAGACTCTGCCCGTGACCGTTCTCATAAGTCGTGTCGCAAAGGTTTACATTATAACAAAACGCGTGCGAGTTATAGTAATTGTGAAAGGCAAAAACAAGTGTAAGTTAGTGAGTGTAAAAGGGGCGCTGAAATAAAGCTCCAATATAAAGTAAAACGAAGTGAAGTTCATTTAACGACGTCTACACCCCGTTCCACCTGCGAACCCGAGCGCTTCCTAGTCTGCCCGCCTATGCCTATCGAGTTCCAACTCGTAAGGTCAAGAGATCCCGAAAATAATAAACGTTTTGCCGTAAGCCGTCACCAACCGGCGACGCGGCATAACAACTGAGCCCCAGATAGCAAAGCGTATCTGAGCAAAATTGCGTAAATCTGTGATTGCTTATGATGCTGGCAACTTTCCGTATATTTGCTTCAATTGGTTTCGAGTAATTTAATATTTAAAGCAACACGCGGGCAACATTGGATATATGTATTGCCAGCAATTAATCGGCAAGGGAGCAGCATTAAATTTACTTCTCGTTGCTAGCAATATAACAGAATTGTGTGATCCTATGAATTATTACAGCAACATGACAGCAACAGCTCGAATTTTGAATCAGACGATTTTAGACCGCAGCATAAGTTACCAACAAGTTGCTAACAAGTTACTGTACAAAATTGTTATATCGTGAAGGCATCAACTTGCCGACAAATGCGGACTCAGTGGCCACAATTAATAACAACACATACTATGCTGTCGGCAATATGCCAGCAACAATGCAGACACGTTGCTATTTGGGTCGGATTTTACTTACGAGAGCGGACGCCTCGTAGCGGCGAAATCGATAACTATTCTATGCCTCAGCACTTTTCTATATATAACAGATAGCGGTTTTGTACAATTCGTTGATTTAAGGTAGTTGTACCGCAAAACCCATTTTCATAGGAACTTTTATGAACAGCAAGTTAATGCAAACACGATCTACACACACGTGCAAGTAGAAAAAGCTTGACTATACTAAAGTTGAAATAATTTAAATCAAATTTAGCACTTTTTACATGTATCGTAGGACGAAAACGGCTTCCTTTATCACGTTTATAATTGAAGCGATCAAACTACTTATACGATTTTAATGAAAAACAAAGAGATAACAAAAGAGACTTGTAAAAATATTTTTACAAAAATACAAGACCCTTTTCTATCTAGTTTTGAAGCAATTGTTACGCAAAGTAGGGGGAATCCGGGAGACTTGACCATAGAGGAGAGTTGAACCATTTCAAATATCTCGTTCAAATTTTGAACAAAGAGCTCAATCCGATCACGTTAAAACACGTTTGTCTCAATCACAGTCGAAACGCACTACCAAGCGTCATGTTGTCACGTGCTCGAATTGAGCTCTTTGTTCAAAATTTGAACGAGATATTTAAAGTGGTTCAACTCTCCTCTATGGTCAAGTATCCCGGACTCCCCCTACACAATTTCTCATAGCGGTGGACGCATACGACAGCTAACCTGTAAAGATCTTTAGATATATATGTAGTTCAAACATTGCCGCTAAAGCTTTAAGTCTTTTCTTCAATACTTTTTCTCTCATTAATCTTCTTTTGTAACGTCCAACAGACATTTTCGCTTCTATTTTTTCTATTCTATTCAAAATAACCTCGATAGCATACTAACGCGAGCGTCGCCAGCTAATCTCGATGGTATACTGATATTACTGACGCGAGTAAAAACAGTAAAAACAGTAAAAGCTCAGTCATAAGTTTTACACAGATAAGTAGAGTTTTCCGTACATTATCGTATATGCAGTGTGATCATTATTTTTTACTAATACTGTCGCGATATACAACTACCTTAACTAAATGGTACGGAAATGTCACTGTTTACTAACGCATAGCATTTGTTAACTAACTAAATCGAATGTTACGGATTGTGTCGCTGGACTCTTGGAGTTAATACAATTTGTTCATAATTTGTTTACAATTTTATTAGACTCTATATTGTATACGTTATTGAGTGTCCGCACGTCTTTCCTAAATTGTTAATTAAGCATTCCGAAGCGACTGGCAATTAGTTGATTTTTCTAACACTTCTCTAAATTGTTAATTTAGCGTTCTAAGGTAATTAACAATATCTGAGTCATAACTCAGGTAAGTAAGATGGCACTCTGTCGATACCATCGAAAGAAACTTTCAAAATAAAATAATACTCTCACGGTTAATAGTTGACAGCGTTTTTTTTTAATTTTTGCAAAAAAATTATGGATTTTTTTTTAGTATCAGCCTATTATAAGCAATTGATTCATATATAGTATTATTCGATCAGTCAAGCGGTTGTGGAGGAGTTGTGATTATAAAAATGATGCAAAGTCAGATATAGAGGAGCTACGCTAGCTTCGCTCGCCCCAACAAAAACATTAAGTGTAAAAAAATCTAAAGATATAAAATATTGTTTGGAAATGCAGGTTATTAAAAAAATTATAAACTCAAATAAAAAAAACTATTATAAATTTGAATCTGAGAAAAAATCTAAAGATTAAAAAATCTTAAACTCAAGAGACTGCGAGAATTAAAGAAAAAAAATCTTGTCTGGAATATTGTCTTCACCTTCGATCTGTTCTCGAAATAATACGGCCCATTTGCATGAAATACGGCATCGCGTACATAACAACTAGTTCTTTTTCATCAATCGGCGCTTTAATAAATTCTCGCAGATAAACGAGCCAATGCAGCTGCGGAACCTCCTGTTGCAATTTTTGCAACGTTAATTTCCGATACATCGCCGAGGTATCATGTCTATCTGCTTCCGGTAACGAAGCCTGAAATCATACAAAATTATTGTAAATTATTGTGTAAATCTATACAGATTGTTTGAAAATTTTCTTTCAATGTTTTTTCACTCCCACTTTCCTTCTCTTTGCGTTCTCTCTTTTTCTCTCTCTTTTCTCTCTCTCTCTTCTCTCTCTCTCTCTCTCTCTCTCTCTCTCTCTCTCTCTCTCTCTCTCTCTGCCCCTCTCTCTCTCTCTCTCTCTCTTAGTTATTCGGAAGCGGTAAAGGAGAGAAGAAGAAAAATGTGATAATTGTTAAACCATTCAAACAACAAGAGAGTGAAACTACCAAGAAATTGGTAAAAGAAAAAGTAGATATAAAAAATCTAGCAGTATGAATAACAAAGCTTAGAAATAGTAGTGAGGGGACAGTTATTCTCGGATGTGAGAATGAAAGAAAGATGGAAAATCTGAAGTCCACAGTACGTGATAAGTTAGGAGAAGATTTTAAAATTATGGAACCAAGAAGGATTGAACCAAAAATAAAAATCATAAATGTTGGTGCAGAGGAAATGAAAATCGATGAAGAAAACCTAATAGATACAATCATAAAACAGAATAAAAAATTGATGGAGACAGAAATAGATTTTTTATAAGAGTGGTGAAGAGAATTGTCAAAGAGAGAAAAAATAACAATATGCGATTCAGAGAAAAAGGAAATGAAGAAGGTTAGATAATATTAGAAGCAGAAATGACTCAGAGTTTAATGCTAGAAAGAGAAAAAGTAAACATTGGATGGCGTAAATGCCGTGTATTTAAATACTTGAGTGTCAAAAGATGCTTCAAATGTTGGGGCTATTACCACATTGCCAAACACTGTGCAAAACAGGTCACATGCCACATGTGTGCAGAAAATCACAAAGCTAGCGAATACTCTGCACCAAAGAAAAAATGTGTAAATTGTATGCAAAAATAAGACATACAATCTGAAGATTAATGACGAGCATGGTGCATTACATGCAGAATGTCCAACATTCAAGAAGACATTGGAAGAGGAGGAAAAGAGAACCGGATGGGACGATGTGTGCAATTATGGTCAGAAACGGAACTAATATTATATACAAATGCACAAAGTTTGGAGGCATAAAAAAAAGAAATTCAGCATCAAGTTGTGAAAAGGAGTAACCCTGCAATATTGGCATTATCAGAGACCAGATTGATACCGGACATGGAAGATAGCGATGTGAACATACCGGGATACTGCATAGCTAGGTGTGATACGGAAAACAGGCATACAGGAGGAGTCGCTATATATGTGAGGAATGATATAAAGCATGATGTAGTATTATCGAGAAAGATGAATTCTAACTGTTGGTGCGCAGCAGTAGAGATATGGGAATAATTTTATAAAGGTGTGATAGTAGTTGTTTATCACTCACCGAGTGCGGCCGATGGTGACTTTGTAAGATTTATAGAGGATGTGATAGAGGAATTAGCGATTAAAGGAGAGTGTATGGTGGTTGGGGATTTCAATATAGATTTAAGGTCAGATTCGTCTTATGCGAGGAAATTAATAATGGCAATGTTAGGCTTAGGATTTGAACGATATGTCGATAGCCCGACGAGAATTACTAAAGATAGCCAAACAGCAATAGATTTGATCTCTGCTAATAATAAAGTAAATGTACAAGTAGATTATAGACCTAAGATAACAGATCATGCGTGGCTGAAAATTGACCTTGGTGTAATAATTCGGGGGATAAAAAATTTATTAATAAAGACTAATATATTAAATTTACTAACTATAGTAAATTTTGCGTTAACGAATTTATTGAACTAGTAGAAAGGAACATAGAACAAAGACAGGAATTAGATGTGAGTGTGAGAGCGGATATAAGTGTGAAAGCGGATAAATTTGTTGAGAGTATGGTGTATGCACTAGATACTATAGCGCCTAAGAAAAAATTCAAAATTTCGAAGGTCTGGGAAGGTAAAAAATGGTTCACAAATCACAGATGAGATAAGAAGAGTTGCAGCTAAGAGAGATGAAGCGTACAATAGGGCAGTAAACACAGGTGAACAATTGGAAAGGGATGGAGAGGCTGGAGCGGACGGTGGCCCAGAGTGTTGGCGGAGAAAGTAAGGGATTGCAAAAGGAAATAAGGGCAGATAAAATGGAGCAGGATGGTGGAACTGGTGGAGGACGCTCGGAAGAGGTCGAGGAGATGGAGGTGGAGTAGAGGATGGCGTGGTTCGAGAGCGGTGAAGGAGAAAAAGAAGAGCGATCTTGGAGGTTAGGATGACGAGAAGGAGGATGAAAGAGCAGAGACGGAAGAGGTGAGAGCCGGTGGAAGGAGGAAGATGGCACGGAGCGGGGCCTAATCGGACGGAGTTGTGGCGCGAGGAGCGCTGTTTGGCCGGGCAAGACACGATGGAGGCAGAGATGAGGGGAGAGATGACCAACGCTCCGAAATATCACCTCAACAAAGTTAGCCCCCCCAAGTGGATTATTGATATATTTTTCTTTACCAATCGTTTGGTGGTTGACTGGTAGTATTTGGTACCGTATTCAAAACTTTCGGTAGTTTTTCGTTTTTCTAGGAAATCAAAAACAAATTTTTGATCTTCTTTTAGCCCTCCCACTTTGACTGTGGTAGTTTTTTTTTTTTTAATCGATTGGCGAGTGGTTGGCAATGTTTGGTACCGCATTAAAAACTTTTGGTGGTTGCGCGTTTCTTTAGAAAATCAAAAAAACAAATTTTTGATCTTCTTTTAGCCCCCCCACTTTGACTGTGGTAATTTTTTATTTTTTTTAATTGATTGGCGATTGATTGGCAATGTTTGGTACCGCATTGAAACCTTTTGGTAGTTTCGCGTTTTAAAAAGAAAGAATTAATTGTCAACAAATTTTTAACCTTCTCTAGCGCCTTATACACTTTGACTGTTGGGAATTTTAAATTCTTTTTTTACCAATTGTTTAGTTGTTGATTGGTAATGTTAAGAGCTGTAAGTTATTGAAAATTTTATTTTAACATTCCAGTTATGTATAGTGACGATTACACACATTGTGGGCATTCAGGAGCGCATACGTATGTACACGCACTAGGCTCTGGGGTCACATGCGCATGCTCTAGGGCTTAAGCGGGGCGCACACACTTCTGCACAACGCATAATGCGTAAGCATAAGAAAATTGATTGGTCTATTTTCTTATGCACATGTGTATAGACCAATCAATTTTCTTATGCTTACGCATTATGCGTTGTGCAGAAGTGTGTGCGCCCCGCTTAAGTCCTAGAGCATGCGCATGTGACCCCAGAGCTTAGTGCGTGTACATACGTATGCGCTCCTGAATGCCCACAATGTGTGCAATCATCACTATACATAACTGGAATGTTAAAATAAAATTTTCAATAACTTAAGGCTATTGCACGTAACAAAGTTTTAGTTGTAATCGTAAGGCCGTAAGAAAATAGACCAATCGCAGTCAATTATTCTTCTTGCGCTTGAAGAATAATCAAGTGTGATTGGTCTATTTTCTTACGGCCTTACGATTAAAACTAAAACTTTGTTACGTGCAATGGCCTTTACAGCTCTTAACATTACCAATCAACCACTAAACGATTGGTAAAAAAAAGAATTTAAAATTCCCAACAGTCAAAGTGTAGGCGCTAAAGAAGGTTAAAAATTTGTTGACAATTAATTCTTTCTTTTTAAAACGCGAAACTACCAAAAGGTTTCAATGCGGTACCAAACATTGCCAATCAATCGGATCGCCAATCGATTAAAAAAAAAAATTACCACAGTCAAAGTGGGGGGGCTAAGAAAAGATCAAAAATTTGTTTTTTTGATTTTCTAAAGAAATGCGCAACCACCAAAAGTTTTTAATGCGGTACCAAACATTGCCAATCAATCGCCAATCGATTAAAAAAAAAAAAACTACCACAGTCAAAGTGGGGGGGCTAAAAAAAGATCAAAAATTTATTTTTGATTTCCTAGAAAAACGAGAAACTACCGAACGTTTTAAATACGGTACCAAATACTACCAATCAACCACCAAACGATTGGTAAAAAAAATATATCAATAATCCACTTGGGGGAGCTAACTTTGTTGAGGTCGAAAAATCCCGTCCACGAAGTTTAAGCCGTTGCACTGCGCCATCTGTCTGAATTCAATACTCGCATGGAGCAATGTTAATAAGGCAGTACTACTGTGTTATCCGAATCGTGGATGTCAATTATAATATATATTTTATATAAAATATATAGAATATGAATTATAATTTATAATACTAATATTAAATAATAATATTATTATTATTCGTTTTATAATTTGTATGATTTTAATAAAAATTATAACCAAATTTTTTTTAAATTAAATTAATATATAAAATACGATGTTTTTCATTTAATTATCTTGACACACGAATGCCACGATGTACTCTTCAGAGACACTCCATGATATTTTAAATAAGTGGAAAACTTGCTGATTAGCGATTAATACACGCGGAAATGTATAAAACTATGCGAAAGGCATATAAAACGAGACGGCTGTAAAATTCCATATATGGACTTTGACAGATAGCATTTTTCTATTTAGACATTTTTATTTAGAATAACACAATATTTGAAAATATTGTACACTGAAGAAAAAAATTTATTAACTTAACTAAATTTTTCAACTAAATTATTATTTTGTTAATTGAACATGTATTAGTATTTAAGTCAAATATATGTTTTGTTAAATTTAATATGTTATACTTAATTTTAGTATTTCTATATGTTCAATTAACAAT
>NW_020219887.1:17997-35650 GCF_003070985.1 Temnothorax curvispinosus | reverse complement strand
GGAGGGTACAGCGGGGGAGAGGGAAAAAATAGAAGACGAAAAGGGGAAGGAGGGAACAAGAATGTATAAGGCCGTAAGGCCAGGTCGGGATAGGAAGAGTGAAATCTACAGGATTGGGTACGTCTCTTCAAAACGCCAATGTGGATTGTTGGTGGAGGATGTAAGAATGTACAGGGTTAGGTACGTCCCTTTAAAACGCCCTTTCAAACCCCTTAGGGGTAATAAAGTATACTTATTTATCTAAACACAGGTGGTCAACAAGACTGGAGGCAATTCAAGATGGAGAAAAATGCGGTGGTTAAACTTATCAAGACAAAAAAGAGTCTTATGAAAATATGATAGACGGTAATAATAAGGATCCTATAAAAATGTGGAAAACTTTAAAAGATGTGATAAAAGGCGTGTCAACAGGTGACAATGAAATAGATAATATAGATTTCGAGATACTAGAAAATATGGAAGAGTGCAATACGGCAGATAAATTTAACTTATACTATGTACAAAGCATCAACAACATAATTAAATCTATAGAGTAGAAGAAGGAGAATACAAATAATAGTTATAAAAAATCTATAATATAGAGAGTAAGGGATTAATGAAGAACTTTGAAATGATTGATATGAAGAAGTTAGAGCAAATTGTTATAGGAATACCGAATAAGAAAGGAACAGATGAAGGAATAACCAGTGAGGTGTTAAAATCAGCTTTTTCTGTAATAAAGGAAGAGTTGTTGGAGCTGATTAATTGCTCACTGAAAAGCGGTCGGTGTCCCGATGGATGGAAGACAACAACAGTGATACCGACACCAAAGATAGCAAAACCAAAGAAAGCAAGTGAGTACAGGCCGATCAATGTACTATCGATATATGAAAAGGTGCTAGAGTTGTAGTGGTAAAAGAGCAATTAGAAGTGTTTTTGGAGAGTAACGATATTATAACAGAACATCAATCAGGTTTTAGAAAACATTATTCGTGTGAAACAGCGATACAAGTTGTATAGCCCAGTAAAATGACTCGAAATTTGTCGATTTGGAGGAAATAATACTGAGTGGGCTGAAACTTTGTAAACAGGCTTGTTTTAGGATACTATTTAACATATTAAAAGTCGGAAAATATCAGCTTTACGGAAATTTATGTAGATATAAAAATTGTAGCTTACAAAATTCTGCACAATTTCGTTTTTTATTCAAGTCTGTACGACCAAATGGAGCAGAGATAGAATTTTTTTACACACATGTAATTCACAGTGTTCCTAGATATTTCAGCCGCAAGAATTTATTAAGCAGTTATTTCAGCTGCTGCAACACTCTGTAAACTACATTGCACGACTGCGCCGATGTAGCCGCGCCGCGCGCCGCATACCGGGTTCGGGCCCTTCTCAATCTTTAGTACCTACGTACAGTACTATCGGTCCTAAAAATATCGGCCTAGTACCAAACGATTCAGAAAGACCCCAAGAATAACTTCTGACACTTCAATAAGTACAGAAAAATTGTTAAAGACACGTTTTTTCATCATTTCAGGCGACTCATAATGATGATCTGCTACATACGTAAACTTACCTGTCCTTTGAAACGCCAGTTTCCCATCACGATGCATTCAAAATTACATGCCATAAACACTATTTTATAGGAAATTTTGTCAGCTTTAATTTCGATCTCTTAAAGTTTTTTCATAAAGTTAATGGAAACGAAGATATTTACAAAAAAAAGAATGATAATGCAATTTTTCCACAATTTATAAAAAATACAGCAATATTCATGAACTTTTTTTTTTAAATAAAACATACTTTGCGAAGGACTTATACTACTCCAACACGTTCATATATATATGAAGTAATGAAAACAAGGTAAAATAAATTTTTGAAAAATTATTATCTACATATTTTTGGACTAAAATGTTAATTTAACAAAAATTGATTTTTTTTCTTCAATATTTAAACGCCTGTAAATCATCAACGTTTCAATGAAAAAAGGTCTACAACGTCTCATTTTAAAGATAATTAAAATATCTTCAAGAAAAATACATAACATTACTGCCTCCAACCAATCAGAAAGTTATTTTTCAAAATGCACTCAAAAATGACATTTTTTCATGTTTTTTGCTCTTAACTTTTTGCTCTTAGCATACATCAACATGTTCAAAATTTTATTTTCTTTAACTTTTATTATACATATTATATGTGTACGACTTATACTTTCAAAGTTAATACTGATTTTTACATGCAAAACATCCACTATCAACATTTAAAAAAATTGTTTTTTAATTAATAACTCGGCGAATTTGGACCGTAGAGAAATGAATAAAAAACAAAATTGTTCGTAATTAGATTCTCTACAACTTTTATTTAAAAATTTCTTGATTAGAGAGTGTTGGAGAATTAAAAAGCTCCCGCACAGAAAACAAGCCGTGCATGCATTATTAGCGTGCCCTAAGGACGCAGCGCACAGTCACGCGAGAGAACTACTTGCGTAACACTACGCCATATATCCCCCACCACTGATATATATATATATATATATACATGTATCCCAATCGCGAGCCAGCTCTCTCTGTATCTGACCGCCACCGTATAATAAACTCGTTTAAACGTATTCGCAATTGCGTCCCTATTTTCCCACAGGTTCCGTCCACGCAGGCCCAGGCTCGCGTGAGTAAAAGTGAGCCGGAAAACGCTCAAGCCAAAACGCGAAGTGTAAAGCGAGTGCGCGGTTGATGTGCAGAAAACGCACAAGCCAAAACGCAAGACAAGGCGGTTGAACACGTGTGTCGAACATTCCGTTCTCTTTTGTGTGCTACACGATCGTGGACAAAAATGAGTGTGACGGGCTTTCGTATAGAACCGTTGAAGAAGGACAATTACGACACGTGGAAGATACAAGTACAAACACTACTGATTAAAAATGATGGATGGGGATACGTTGACGGTACAACGGCCAAACCGACTGTCGGTGCCGACGCAATAGCCGCGTGGATTAGTGCCGATTCCAAGGCAATGTCCGACCTGATCCTCTCAATCGCACCCGAGGAGCTGAAACACATCAAGGGCTGCACGACCTCCAAGGAAGTTTGGGACAAACTAAAGACGACGTACGAGTCACAGGGCCCGGCGAGGAAGGCCATGATGTTGCTCAAGAGGCTCATACAACGAAAAATGGAGGACGGTGAAGACATGCGCACGCATCTAGCGGACTTCTTCGACGTCGTCGGAAAACTCGAAGACATGGAACTCAACATAGACAAGGAGTTAATCTCCATTCTCCTGCTGTATAGCATACTGGATTGTTACGAGCCGTTTAAAGTGGCGATCGAGGCAACGGACAAAATTGTCGAACCGGAAGCTCTCAAGGTAAAAATGATCGAAGAGTACGAATCGCGGATGCGCAGGGATGACGGTGGTGCTACGAGCGCCCTGTTCACGTCGCGAAATAAAACCGGAAAGTCGAAGAGACACAATCCGAGCGGCACGGACGCGACGAAGAAAAATAAAAACGCGGACGTCAAATGCTATAAATGTGAAAAGACGGGACAGTCGGGACATTTCGTGAGACAGTGCCGAACAAATAAGCAGGCGAAGAAACCAATCGAGAAATCGACCGATAACTCAATGAATTGTGCGGAAGCTACCATGTGCGCGCGCGCGAACACACATCGCGAGACAGCATACGGTTCCGCGAGTGATATAGCAAGCGAACGCAAATGGTGCGTAGATTCGGGCGCGACATCGCACATGTCGAACGATGAAACGAAGTTCCACAATATACGCGGAAATGGCGACGACCCGCGGTAAATCTCGCGAATAACGAGTCGAAAAGTTACGGTAAAGGAACGGTGCGAGTGAACATTGGTGATAAAATGAACATCGCGTTAAAGGACACGTTACTCGTGCCAGATCTCCGAAAGAACTTAATGTCCGTGGCAAAAATTACGGCAAAACGGGTTTGAGATAATCTTTCGAAAAACGAAAGCCGTTGTGATAGACGCGCACGGAAACACCGTTATGACCGCGGAACGCAATAACAATTTATATCTCGTACCGGAAGCGAGGGAAACCGCGAGCGTCGCGAGAACCGAAAGTGCTAAGAAGAATCCATGGCAGGATCTATACGAAAAACTCGGACATCTGAATATGAGAGACTTGAAAAGTATGGTGGAGAACAAGAAGATGCATTCGGTCGATATAAAATGTGACGAAGAGTTATCAAAATGTGAGGTGTGTGTGAGTGGAAAGTTAACGCGGGCGCCATTCTCGCGCTCAACTTCAACAAGCTCAAGCGCATTAGAGCTGATACACACGGACATCGGTCATATGCGGACCGATAAGAGTGCCATCTCTAGCAGGATCAAGATACTTCGCGACATTTGTTGACGCTAAAACATGATACTGTGAGGTTGTTTTCCTGGCTCAAAAGAGCGAGATCTTCGAAAAATTTAAGGCCTTTAAGGCAAAAGTCGAGAAACAAACGGAACTGACAATTAAAACAGTGAGGTCTGATAACGGTCGCGAGTATCTTAGCAACAAATTCAAAGACTTCTTTGAAAAGGAAGGGATAGTGCACCAGCTCACCACCGAATACACGCAGGAACAAAATGGCGTAGCCGAGCGCTTCAATCGGACACTAGTCGAAATGGCTAGATGCATGCTGATCCAGGCGGGCCTACCACCGAAATTTTGGGCCGAGGTTATATTGACGTCAGCCTACATACGGAATCGATGTCCATGCAGGACGTTGGACGGAAATTTACCCTACACAGCTTGGACCGGAAAGAAGCCAACATATCACCTCCAGCCGTTTGGGAGAGTGGCACATGTGCTTGATAAAAGTGGTAAACGCGGGAAAGTTGTGACAATACGCGTATTCGTCACTAGCGCTACGGCCCTGACGGCCACCTAGCACATGTTCAGCGTGCGCTCCTGTGCCCGAGCGGTGGGGTCGCCCGAGCGGTGGGGCAGCCCCCACCGCCCTCATTCGAGGTATAAATAGGAGACTCAAGCCGACTCGAGTCACCAGTCCTGTCCGACTCTTGTTCCCGACACGACCGCTCTCCAAGACCGCTTCACCACGTTGGGCGCTCCCAACGACTTCCTCCGTACAGAGAACGGGTGCTCCCGTTCTCACCTGGGCGCTCCCAGGGTACGGGCCTCCCCAGCTGGGTGCTCCCGGTTGGTATTACCTGCCCTTTCCTGCCTCTGGGTCGGGCGCTCCCGACCCTTTCCGCCGTACGGAAGACGGGCGCTCCCGGTGTACGGGCCGCTCAGTTGGGCGCTCCCGACTGAGCTCCTGACCGACCTACCTGCCCGCGAATTCGTAAGGCAACCGTGCCTCCGCACCGGTCCGCGAATCCGTAAGGCAACCGTGCCTCCGTACTTGCCCGCGAATCCGTAAGACAACCGTGCCTCCGTACTTGCCCGCGAATCCGTCAGGCAACCGCGCCTCCGCGCCTGTCCGCGAGTCCGTCTCCCGGCACACGTACACTGCGGCTCAGCGAAGCAACACACACACACGCACCGACACTCACGCCCTCCATCAAACTGTATTGTAAATAGTGAGAATAAATAGCTTTATGTAAAACTAACCAGTGTCTCCACGTTTTCTCACCCTGGCCTGGCGAGCGAACTCCGAGCGAGAAAACGCGAACGTTACAAAGTTACCCGAAAACAAATAGATGCATCTTCATTGGCTACTCATCTACTTCCAAGGCATACAGGATGTGGGATCCAAAGTCCCGTAAAGTATTAAAAAGCCGTGACGTATCGTTCTTGGATGAGTTCCCAGCGAATAAAAATACCGGAGAGATTATAGATGACGACATTATGCTACTGATGTGTGCAAAAGAACGAGACCGCACAAATGTCGACCCGGTACAACGAGAAGATATCATTTCTGATGGCGAAAATTCAACTGACGATTTCTACAGCATCGACTCGTCTGAAGAAGAGCGACCTTTGTCCGAAGAAGAGCAACTTGAAGAAGAGCACCCCTCGTCTGAATAAGAGCAACCCTCGTCCAGCGACTAGGACATCTTGGGATTTGCCCCAGCACCAGGTCGTCCAATTTTCATAAAGGATGGCCGTCCAGGGAGGCCGAAGAAAGTACTACTCAGAGTTGCAGTCAAAGCTCCAAGAGAGCGACTCAATAGTGTACCTTGTGCGGAAATTGAATTAGACGTCGCCACTGAAGACGAAGAAGAATTCGAGGATATCACCGCAGAAGACGAATCAAACGAGGTCATTACCTCGAGCACCGGAGAAGAATCCAACGACGAAGAATTCGTCGGATTGACCAACTTCGATCCGAAGAGCGCCAAGGTCGCCCTGATCACACCTGAAGCGGATGAATGAAAGGCCGCAATGAAAAGGGAGTTCGACGCACTCATGAAAAATGAGACATGGACTGTCGTCAACCGGCCGAAAGATCGAAATGTTATCTGTTGCTGATGGGTCTTACGTACCAAGTTGAATGCGGATGGTTCAATCGAGCGTCGAAAAGCCCGATTGGTGGCAAGAAGATTTACGCAATGTCGTTACACTGACTTCAACGAGACATTTGCCCCCGTGGCACGGCCCGAATCAATAAGGCTTGTCATGGCTCTTGCGGTAAAAAAAGGGCTCGAAGTCCACCAGCTGGATTTTGTCAGCGCGTACCTGAACGGCGAAATAGAAGAGGAGCTGTATATGGAAATACCGGAGCACCTATCGAGTATACTGTTGTGAGTGAAGAAGAGCCACGAAGAATTCCCAAAAACAAGGTGCTCAAGATAAATAAGGCATTGTACGGATTGAACCAATCCGGACGCTAGTGGTTCACTAAACTGGATGAAAAATTGAAGTCGATGGGTTTTAAACAGTCTAAAGCCGATAACTACGTGTACATACTGCGGGATGAAAACGATATCATAATCTTGGTGATATACGTCGATGATGTCATCATCGCTGAAAGCAACATTAAGAAGATGGATGAAATCAAAAGGCAATTATCCAGCTTTGAAATGAAAGATCTTGGAAGAATTTATCATTGCCTTGGAATTCGGTTCATTCAAACCAACGATAGCATTACCATAGACCAAGAAAAATATACCGAGGAAGTGCTCGAAAAATTTAACATGGCCGACTGGCAAGGCCGTAACAACTCCAATCAGTACATCCGTGAAGTTATCCAAGGAAATGTGTCCAAGAAACGACGTCGAGCGGAAAGAGATGTCAAAAATACCATACCAAAGTTTGATCGGATCTCTTATGTATCTCGTAGTATCAACTCGTCCTGACATCGCCCCTGCCGTCAGCGCCTTAGCACAGTATAATTCAGACTATGGACCTGAACACTAGAAAGCGGCAAAACGTGTCCTTCGGTATCTTCAAGGAACGAAACGCGCTAAATTGGTATTCAAGAAGACAAACGAATCTTTGGTTGAATTTGCTGATGCAGATTGGGGTGCAGATGTAGACCACTGACGTTCTTACACAGGCTACGTATTCAAGATGACAAACGCAGCAATTAGTTAGATGTCACGCAAGCAGAAGTCTGTGGCGATGTCCAGTACAGAAGCCGAGTACGTCGCACTGTCAGAAGCAGCCAAGGAGGCTGTACACTTAAAAGCGTTCTTATCAGGGATCATAAATAAGCAGCCAGCAATAACAATCTACAACGACAATCAAGGAGCTGACAATATGGCTCGAAACCCTGTCCTGCACAAACGAGCCAAACATATTGATCTCCGCTATCATTTCATTCGTGAAGTAATCAAAAGGAAGGAAATAAAAGTGGAGTATGTCCCAACCGAAAAGATGACGGCGGACGTACTCACTAAAGGGTTGAATACAACCTTACATCAAAATTGTACCAAGAACATGGGCATGGAGTACTAACTATTTTGTTTTTTTCTTGTGTGTTTGTTTGCTCTGTTACAGGTATCTTTTTGAGAGGGGGTGTTGGAGAATCAAAAAGCTCCCGCACAGAAAACAAGTCGTGCATGCATTATTAGCGTGCCCTAAGGACGCAGCGCACAGCCACGCGAGGAAACTACTTGCGTAACACTACGCCGTCTATCCCCCACCACTGATATATATATATATATATATATATATATATATATGTATCCCGATCGCGAGCCAGCTCTCTCTGTATCTGACCGCCGCCGTATAATAAACTCGTTTAAACGTATTCGCAATTGCGTCCCTATTTTCCCACAGAGAGTCCATTTTCGAGATATTAGCGAAAAATGCGCGACGCGCATACGCGTTTTCGTTGCGTCGCAAAACTACCGGTGTTTAAAAAAATTCTATCTCTGGTCCATTTGGTCGTTGAATAAAAAACAAAATTGTGCGAAATTTTGTAAGCTACAATTTTTATATCTACATAAATTTCCGTAAAGTTGACATTTTCCGAGTTATTTGCGAAAAACTGGTTTTTTGGACCTTTTGGACCCTCCCCTGCCCGCAACGTAGCGTCTACACATGGGGACTTTTAATATGTTAAATAGTACCCTAAAACAAGCCGGTTTACAAAGTTTCAGCCCACTCAGTATTATTTCTTCCAAATTTTGTCATTTTACTGGGCTAGTAATGGATCATTGGAAATTAATGGTTAGCACAGGAAAAATGATAGGAGTAACTTTTATAAACCTTAAGCGAGCGTTTGAGACTGTAGATCGGGAAAGACTATAGGCTAAAAAAACTATATCAATACAGAATCAGAAGATCTGTGCTAGAATGGCTGCGATCGTATTTAAGCAATAGAACGCAAAAAATTAGGTTTAAGGGTAAATGGTCTAAACTTATTAAAACCATATTTGGAGGCCCATAAGAATCGGTGTTGGGGTTCTCATTACTTATTATTTATTATATAAATAACATAGTAAAAACGTGCTTAAGAGAAAGTAATGTAAGAATATTTGCGGATGATACATTGTTTTATGTGATAGGAGAAAGTTGTGAGGAGTTGGAAAAGAAATTGAATATGCTGTTTAACATCCCGGGAAAAAAGAATTAGATCTACCAAAATATGACCAGATCTGGTTCATCAGATCTGGCCAGATATAATTTGATGTGCAAATTGTTTTTATCTGACCAGATCTGAACAGATATAACTTGATCTGCCAGATATAATTACATAGGTCCACAAAAAAAAGAAAAGTTGTCTGTGCCATAGTATTCCTATTATTTTCGCCTATTGAAATATGACCTCAGTTTTGCCCCTACACGTCAGGATTTCTTTCTACAGCCAAAAACACCTTGGAAAATTCATTAAATTCCACAACTTAACATCAAACTCCGTAGCTCACTCAACTCCAAACCATAGAGATATAAGAATACAGTGCGCGAGTCATATGCTAGCACGTAAGAGGCTGCGATATAGGAATAAAAAAAGAACGCTGCATATAGGCCCTTTCTGTCTTTGTCTACGCGTGCATGCGAAACAAAGACAGAAGGGGCCCATGGGCAGCTTTCTCTTTCTATTCTGCGCAGCTTTCTCTTTCTATTTCTATATCGCTTTTTCAGCTCGCTCGCGCACTCTATTCTTATATCTCTATGCTCCAAACAACCAAACTAAAAATGCCATAACCTTTTCATACTAATGCTTGTATGTACTGCTTGTACTGTGCTGAGGTCATATTCGGTTTCAGCAGGCGAAAATACATGAGAATACCATGGTCTAGTTCATGGCGCAGACAACTTTTCTTTTTTTGTGGGCCTATGTTATTTACCGAATGTACCCAGATTTGCTCAGATATAATTGAAAATTATAAAGAGATGTAAAATGTTATAAAACCATAAATATATCGATTCAATTTGAAATTGTGTGTGCCACTTTATTATGAACGTGCGATACAATTGATGATATAAATTGTATCGTACACTTGATTTATATACCATTCTTATACTATCGTTTGTCATATTTTAAATACAAGAAACGGATCTCATCGAATGCCATCTATCGAATGATCCGACATTTGCACAGAGTACAACAAAAAGGTCGGAACACTGAATTATCTCGGAAAGACGTTTTTGGAAGAAATATTTTATACAAAAGTTTTAGATTTTAGAGTTTTAGAGTTTTAGTGATATTGATTTAACCTTGAACGATCTTAAGAAAGTCATATCAAGGTCATATTGAGTTCTTTAAACGGGGACCCCTATTTTTTATGTCATATTCTTGTAACTCTTGTCGAGACGTTTTCAAAACACCAAGATAAAGCTCTCCTTTATTAAGAATTTCCTGAAATATTTTAAATTTTGTCATAACATTTTTAATATAAAATATGAGATACCTCATAAAGTATTCATTTTTCGATAACTTTACTTTCATACTTTTATACGTAGAATAATGAAAGGAATCGAATAATAATAGATGTTAATTTTTATTAATCTTTACATTTGCAATTTTCTAAAATTGAATTTGCGTCTACAAAATGCAATCAAATTTTTTAAAATAATATTTTTTCTGTTTTTTTTACAACAATAGATTTCCAATCTGTTTGTTACACCCTGTATAACCAGTAAATAATTCTTATTAATTAAAGTAAAAAAATGTAGTCTCTAATAATTTTTATTCAAGTTGGTAATTATTTATGCAAGTCTTCAAATAACTTTAACAAAATTTTTAATGTAATCTAGCTATTAAATAATAACCAAATTGAGAATTTCTTCACTTTTGTTATTTATCATCTGTAAGCTTACAATGTACGAAATAACTTATATTTCTGTGATTGTCTTTTGTATTTTAGATATAAGGCGAATTGATGAAAATGTTTTTATAACAAATAACTAACATTTTTTTGTTTATAAAAAATATTTGTTTTCTGCAAATTATATATTTATCATAAATTATTTTTATATAATTATATCAAAGATATTTAATTGAATATCTTTAATTTGCCACGTATAAATAAATTTATATTTATATATTTAAATATCACATTAGACGAATATCATCGAACATTTAATTTATTATAGTTAAACATGGCCAGATATCGTCATACCTAAACAGTTTTCGATCAAACACAACTTCAGTTCGACTTATATCTGGACAGATATGGTCAGATGAAATGTATTTTGGATCACATTCGAGTATAGTTATATCTAAACAGATACAGTCAGATCTGGACTGTTTCGATAAAATTCACAGATATAGTTCAATCTGAGCAGATATGGTCCGATTTGAACCAAAGATCAGATTACACTCCATATATTGTTATATGTATATATGTAATATATTTATCATATATTTTGAATATTGTGCAACGATGTTAGTGAACATGGGTGAAACGCAACTGAATCGACTGCAAGTGGCACAAAAGTAGTAGGATAGAAATAGTAGGAGACGTGAGTGGACGGCAAACTATATAGACAGACCGGGAGTATTGCAATACAATTTTGTAGAACGAAAAGTGGGCAAAAAAGTTTGTTTTATAAAGATTTAAATATATATAACGCCCTACCGATAGAATTAAAGCAATATGTGAAAGAATCGAATCATTTAAGGGGATCCTATAGTGGCAGTAATTACCGACATTTTAGTTAAAAGCATACAACTTTTAATTGGCTTTACGAACTTGCAAAATTCTTGTACAGAATTAAAGTACGCACAAAAATGTAGAGGGCTAGGGTCGGTTTTACGTAAAAAAAAAAAAAAAAAAATTAGGCACATAGAGAGCTGTCACTGACGACAATATTTGCTTATACAAAAATACTGCAATTTATATATACAAAAATGAGATACCAAGCCCTCTAGGGAAAACATTTAAGAACAATATCATGCAATTAGAACTAAGATTAAAAGCCTAGAAAAAAAGTTGCATGCTTTTAACTTTTGTATGTGCAAAAGCACATGCAGGTTGATAGGATAAGCAGTATTGCGTGTAGCGAGAGATGACGCAGCGATCAAACAAGGATGGATTACTATAGTTAGATAAAGACAGATATAGAGAAAACAGGATTAGAAATGTTGACATTATCGACGTCGAGGATTCCCTTAAAAGGATCCTATAGCAAAGCCCGAACTTTCTCGATGTCGATAATGTCAACATTTCTAATCCTGTTTTCTCTATATCTGTCCTTATCTAACTATAGTAAGTAATCTGTCCTTATTCGATCGCTGCGCCATCTCTCGTTGCACGCAATACTGCTTCAACCTGCATGTACTTTTGCACAAAATAGTAGCGAAAGCTCAAACATTTTTGTTACGTTTTTAATTTTAGTTTTTCATGTACGGTATTCTTTGTTCACATTATACGAATGGTGCGTATATCTCATTTTGTACATACAAACTGTACAACTCCTGTATTAAGCAAACGTTTACGGTAAGTGACAGCTCAAAAATGTATTTTTTTAATTTTTTCCGATTTTTGTCTTAAAATCAACAGTCGCACGATTTGTTTTCGTGCATATTTCAATTGTGTACAAAAATTTTTAAGTTCTGTACAGTCTACTCAAAGTTGGAACTCTCCTTGTAATTGTCGGTAATTTGGGTCAGTTTAGGTTGGACCTCATGTAGAAAAATTAATGTAAAAACATTTTATGTAAGAATGAGCCGAGAAGGCTAATAAAGCTCAATTAATCAATCAATAAAAAAAATCTCTCTCTCCTTCTCCCTCTCTCCCTCTTACCCTTCACCTTCTCACCCTCTCTCCCTCCTCTCTCTGATTAATTTTAATTATTAAAAAATGAATGTCTTTTTATCATCTTTTTTAACCTACATAAAAAATCTAGAGAAAAGACATACGTTAGCAAGCTGTTTTTCTAAAGCAATCACTCGATCGAACTCTTCGGGCGCCGAATGAGGATTTGCTCCCAACAAAATGGCGACGTTTGTCATGTAATTGTGATAAGCTTTCAGCTGAACTTCGCTAACCTTCTTCAAGTAATAATCTCTGCTAGGCAACGCCAATTGCATCTGGTCCAACTGCATAGATAAACAAAAATGTTATTACTCTTCCTACAAGAACTATTGCATTCTCTTTTCGCTTATTCCAAGACATCACGGAATGATAAAAAAATTGTACAAATTTTGTAAATACACATTTTTTTATTAAAAAATATCTAATAATCTAATTTTTGTATAATAATATGGAGCACACACACACACACACACACACACAATTCCAATTATAATAAAAAACTAGTAATAAAAAATTCCAAAGTAATTCCAATGATATCAATGCAAAAATAAAATTGTGATTATTCTGTTAAGGGAATACGTCGTCTGCTGTTGAATCCGTTGACCAACTGTATATGTAAAATCTCAAAATTGCATTTACCGGCCAACAAAGATATTTAAAATATAGTTGTTAAAAAAACGATATACTATGCTTCGAAGTAAGAGATATATACCGTAGAAATTGCATTTATTTATTCTTTACTCTGTATTGAATTGCTGATTTGACTCATATCTTTCTTGACGATAACTGTTAGGGAGAATTCACATCTTGGCAGAATAGCAGAAAGCAGAAACGCAGCAGCCAATTAGGACTTACGCTGGTAGTAAGCATACAACAGTATGCATGCACAGTACATTCTGCTTACTACCAGCGCAAGTCCTAATTGGCTGCTGCGTTTCTGCGTCCGCTACCGCCACATGTTGTGGGAGCGCTCCGGATCACAGGTTAGGGCCTTGGCACATAGAAAAACTTAAGCAGTAAAACTTAAGCAGTAAGAAATCAACGGTATGGATTCGCTACCGCTTAGGGCCGTGCCTTAAGTTCTTGACTGTGATTGGCTGATTTGCTTACTGCTTGAGTTTTACTGTTTAAGTTTTTCTATGTGCCACGGGCTTTATTCAGCGCATAAATCCACAACTGTTCTGTGCGCTAAATTCGCCCATTGGTATCACTGTGCCCGCGGCGCCCGCGAATAAAACAAACTATGGCGAGCTTGTCAAACGGCACGAGATTGCGGTGTAAATCTGGAAAATTTACAACAAAACGAAAGGAAGAATTGAAAGAGAATGTGCGACAAGCTGCGAAGAGAAGGAAACATGAAGTCGCCGAACCTGAAGAGCTGTGCGTGAAAGACCGACGAGTTGTCGAATTGCAACAAATGACAAAAAACATGTGTGCGACGTGTGTGCAACCTTTGTCTCTAAGATTTATTGAAAACGAAGTGCGAATTGGTCTCGCGACCATTTTGACAATACGCTGTCATAGAGTACGTTTACACGGCTTCTAACTTCGACTTTTGTTAGTAACGCTGATGTTATAACTCCTACTTAAGGTGAGTTGCGTTTACACGTTGAGGCTTATCTTACTCCCACCAAGCTAAAATAGCTTCACAACTTTCAAGTAAGATTTCCATTAGTACCAATATAAAAGTACTAAAAATTAGATGCTTGCTTGTGGTAGGGTTAGGGTCTGAAAGAATGTAAATAAGTCAACAAACGACCCAAAGAGCGCCAATGCGCGTATAATGTGCTTTTAATGCGCGTACGATTGCACCAATTGGTTCCAAAACCACATATTAATTGTGTATTCAAAATGTGCGCATTTAAATGCGTATTTAATTTGTAATTAATGCAAATTAAGCATTTGGTTAAATAAATGACGGGTTTTATAAAATAATTAAATGAGTAGCTTTTGACTTATTATAAAACATTTAAATTTTTAAGTTTTTTCAATTTTGTATGTTTTGCAATTTTACACACTTTGAGATATATATTATAGTCATCAGGATTTCAGACTTGTGGACCTTAAATTGTTCTTACAAAAAAGTTGCAAATCGATTGGCTATTGCATAACTTTTAACCAATCAACAAATGCAACGTTTCTGTAAAAACAGAATTTTCGCATATTCGCATTTCGCATTTCTCTTGCGAATGAATTCAAGAATCGAGGCTCGTTTCACGCATGCGTCTTGTGTGTGTAGAGGGGAGAAACGGCGCGTCAGGCCGCGCGTTGTATGTCTAGCGGCATTGCGACAGAACGTTCATCAGTCTTATTATTCATCGAACAGCTGGCTGCATTAACTTTTTCCCGAAGACAAGTGCCAAAAAGAAAGACGAAGTTAAGTTTATTGATCAAAGCAGACATGAAGCCGGTTGAAAAAAAGGTTAGAATTTACAGTTAAACGACCCATCCACGTATGAGTTTGGCTCGCAAGTCCGGCTCGGCGAGCTTGATTTGCGAGCCGGACTCGAACGTTTTTCACCACACATGAAAGGAAAATGTGCGAACTTGGCTCATCTGACGCCGAGTCCGGCTCGTGACATCCTACCCACGAACAAATAAAAACAGAACCGAGCCGAACTTGCGAGCCAAACTCGTACGTGACATGAATGTGAGTCACCTCCAAGGAATTCGGCCAAAAGAGTACTTTCTTTCGAATGTTCACCTAGACATCACAACATCTCTCCACCAGAACACCTCAAACAACAGTATGAGAGGTCAAACAACAATACGAGAGGTAATACTAAATGCAGTCATCACCCTGGTTGGATTTTCTTCATCAAATTAATAATTGTATTCTCTCTTATGTGTTTCTTGCAATAATGCCCACTCAAAGAATCCAAGGCAATTTTTACCATGTTCGAACTCCTGCTTCCATGAGTCGCAAGCAATCATATCCGTTTGATGGTATAAGTTAGGGCCGTTCTACAATACGTCGCGAAAAATGTCAACTGCTAGTTGAAAAGTGTTATTTCTGATTGCCAAATTGCCAGTTGCTGTCGCTAACAAAGTTAAAAGTTTGTCAACTCTCTTTTGACAACCGCAACTGACAAGCACAACCGGAAATAACACTTTTCAACTAACAGTTGCCATCATTTGCGACGTATTGTAGAATGGCCCTTAATACTGCAAATTACTTTTATTCTTCTTGATACTTCTTTTGCATAGCAGTGTTTACTTGCAATGCATTGTAAACTATGTGGACAAAACATTTATCAAAACTTTTTGTTTAAAATTTTTTAGGGATAAAGAGAACCTTTCAAGAAATCATTAAGAACCAAGAAGAAATAAAAGCCAAATTAAGAAATCATGACGCAATGCTGGAGAATATTCTGATACATGTAGGAAATGATGATTCTTAGCAGTTAACGAAGCCACAAGGATGGTCAGATATCTTCCCTCTACCTGATGTTAAAGCCTTCTTGAAGTTTGAGTCTTTTCTCGAGAAAAAGATAAATTTTTCTTTTACTGTATTTCTTTAAAATTTTTTTTAGTTATTGTTTTATTTATTTTCTATGGTCTGTATCTATTATTGAACATGTTCATACATTGCAGGTAAAATATCTTTCAATAAAATGCTACATCTTTAATTCATGTGAGAAAATGACGAGAAATATATGCTGTTACATATTTTCTAAAGATTTGAAGAAAAAGTTTAACTGGCGTGGGACCTCCATGAAGAGTGGGCTTAAGACGACAAAAACTGGGTCACTTATATCAGGTGCGTCACTTATGAACTGTGCTATAAACAATCAATTCTGTAAAGTTCGTGGCTATTAAATTCAGGTTTATTATTTCCTGTTTGTATTCAGATACTGTCCTCTTGAAGTACAAAAGTCATCAGGATTGCTCTTTGTAACAAAAACGGTTAGCATATGGCTGAGCAACAACATTACCTCAGGGGAGAAAAATAGTAGAGAACAGAATGAAGAAGAAAATGACGATAAATACAGTGATTATTTATTTTGAAAATTTTAAAGTTACAGATTGTGTGTGTGTGTGTGTGTGTGTGTGTGTGTGTGTGTGTGTGTGTGTGTGTGCGTGCGTGCGTGCATGCGTGCGTGCGTGTGTGTGTGTGTGTGTGCGTGCGTGGTATTTTTTAATTGGAAAGTTTATTTTTTTTTAACAAGTTATGTTTGTTATTCCAATTTATTTTAATTTTGACTGATGTTATTTTAAAGCTGGTGCTTTTGTAATAGTTATGACTGGCAGTAATAAGTGGTCTGTTTAAAAAATAATGAGACTGATTTTTTTTCTCAACAACTGGTAACACTGTAAAAACGAGACTGCAGTATATCGAGAGCTACATTCATACTCTACTTTCAGTTAAAATTTTAATTTGATAACACTAACACATGTGATTCTACAATTATTTGTATAACTGTATGTTGATGCGTCACAAAAATGGAATACAAGAAAATCGAGCAGCGTTATGTGAAGTTTGACACAGCAATTCTGTGTCAAATTTCAAGATAACGTGACAGAGAAACATTTAAAAAGTTGACGGTGAGAATAATTGGTGATCAATTAAATTAAATTTGAATCACCAAATTGTTCATGTTATTGGTGATCCAGAACGGGATTAATTTTCACAATTTCACCGCCGTCTAAAAATGCCTTGTGCTCGGAATAGAACTTGATCTCTGTAAGTCTGTTTCATTTCTTAAGGTGGTCCTTTCGCGGACCCAGCTAGTCAAGTAACAGTCCGTCATGAGGTAATTGAAAACAAACATATTGACAAACATTACACAACATCCCAATAATTATAATAATATAATATGATTTTACACGCACGATTTAATCGTATTTAATTATTTACTAATTAAAAAAATATCACAATAGTAGTGCGGTTGGACTCGATTTAGGTTAGTTCAGGCATGACAGTACGAGTAAAGCAATATGCGATTGGACCACTACTTATTTAACCTCATATATCAGAGCAAAACATTTGGCAAGCCCTTATTTTCAAGGTATGTACGAAATCCGGAAACTTCAGG